>NW_027018097.1:0-83885 GCF_032854445.1 Liolophura sinensis | reverse complement strand
AGTCGTTGCTGGGCACGTGATCTTGATATCAATGATTATTCAATTGTGGCTACAGCCAAACGTATTGGTCGGAGAGCAACGCGGTTTGCACCATTCGATTTGTCGTCACAAAATACGTCGGATTAGCCTGTTACCAGCAGCATTGGAACAGTTTTTCTACTTTTGGATTTTTACCTGGTCTTTTTGCTAATTGAAATCGGCTACATTAACTATGTACAATCGCGACTGGTCATTACTATATTCAACTTTTCATTAAAAGTTATGTGCCCTTCGGTAGCCCAGACGACGTCAAATCTTTGGGCCAAGCCCATTTAACTCACCCAGCAAATGTCTTACTTCTAAGTCGAAGAAAAACTCAATGTCTTTATCTACATGTAGAAAAACCACACCATTTGTATGTAAAAAAACACAAGGTACATGACACAGTCCGCTGTAAAATATACAATTGAACACTGACCCACATCAATAAGGTGCCAAAAGATGCGCAATTGGGCCAGGCATCTCCAGCTGTTGAAAAATTGCAAATTTCTATGGTTTCCATGGAGTAAGAGCCGTTGCTGGGCACGTGATCTTGACATCAATGATTATTCATTTGTGGCTCCAGCCCAAAGTATTAATCGGAGAGCAACGCGGTTGCACCATTCGATTTCTCGTCAAAAATACGTCGGATTGGCCTCTTACCAGCAGCATTGGAACAGTTTTTCCACTTTTGGATTTTTGCCTGGTCTTTTTGCGAATTGAAATCGGCTACATTTACTATGTACCATCGCGACTGGTCATTACTATATTCAACTTTTCATTATAAGTTATGTGCCCTTCGGTAGCCCAGACGACGTCAAATCTTTGGGCCAAGCCCATTTAACTCACCCAGCAAATGTCTTACTTCTAAGTCGAAGACAACTCAATGTCTTTATCTACATGTAGAAAAACCACACCATTTGTATATAAAAAAACACAAGGTACATGACACAGTCCGCTGTAAAAAGTACAATTGAACACTGACCCACATCAATAAGGTGCCAAAAGATGCGCAATTGGGCCAGGCATCTCCAGGTGTTGAAAAAATGCTAATTTCCTTGGTTTCCATGGAGTAAGAGCCGTTGCTGGCACGTGATCTTGACATCAATGATTATTCAATTGTGGCTACAGCCAAAAGTATTAGTCGGAGAGCAACGCGGTTTGCACCATTCGATTTCTCGTGACAAAATACGTCGGATTAGCCTGTTACCAGCAGCATTGGAACAGTTTTTCCACTTTTGGATTTTTACCTGGTCTTTTTGCTAATTGAAATCGGCTACATTAACTATGTACAATCGTGACTGGTCATTACTATATTCAACTTTTCATTAAAAGTTATGTGCCCTTCGGTAGCCCAGACGACGTCAAATCTTTGGGCCAAGCCCATTTAACTCACCCAGCAAATGTCTTACTTCTAAGTCGAAGAAAAACTCAATGTCTTTATCTACATGTAGAAAAACCACACCATTTGTATGTAAAAAAACACAAGGTACATGACACAGTCCGCTGTAAAATGTACAATTGAACACTGACCCACATCAATAAGGTGCCAAAAGATGCGCAATTGGGCCAGGCATCTCCAGCTGTTGAAAAATTGCAAATTTCTATGGTTTCCATGGAGTAAGAGCCGTTGCTGGGCACGTGATCTTGACATCAATGATTATTCATTTGTGGCTCCAGCCCAAAGTATTAATCGGAGAGCAACGCGGTTTGCACCATTCGATTTCTCGTCAAAAATACGTCGGATTAGTCTCTTACCAGCAACATTGGAACAGTTTTTCCACTTTTGGATTTTTGCCTGGTCTTTTTGCTAATTGAAATCGGCTACATTTATGATGTAGCATTGCGACTGGTTAATACTATATACAAGTTTTTCATTATAAGTTATGTGCCCTTCGGTAGCCCAGACGACGTCAAATCTTTGGGCCAAGCCCATTTAACTCACCCAGCAAATGTCTTACTTCTAAGTCGAAGACAAACTTAATGTCTTTATCTACATGTAGAAAAACCACACCATTTGTATATAAAAAACACAAGGTACTTGATACAGTCCGCTGTAAAAAGTACAATTGAACACTGACTCACATCAATAAGGTGCCAAAAGATGCGCAATTGGGCCAGGCATCTCCAGGTGTTGAAAAATTGCAAATTTCTATGGTTTCCATGGAGTAAGAGTCGTTGCTGGGCACGTGATCTTGATATCAATGATTATTCAATTGTGGCTACAGCCAAACGTATTGGTCGGAGAGCAACGCGGTTTGCACCATTCGATTTGTCGTCACAAAATACGTCGGATTAGCCTGTTACCAGCAGCATTGGAACAGTTTTTCCACTTTTGGATTTTTACCTGGTCTTTTTGCTAATTGAAATCGGCTACATTAACTATGTACAATCGTGACTGGTCATTACTATATTCAACTTTTCATTAAAAGTTATGTGCCCTTCGGTAGCCCAGACGACGTCAAATCTTTGGGCCAAGCCCATTTAACTCACCCAGCAAATGTCTTACTTCTAAGTCGAAGAAAAACTCAATGTCTTTATCTACATGTAGAAAAACCACACCATTTGTATGTAAAAAAACACAAGGTACATGACACAGTCCGCTGTAAAATGTACAATTGAACACTGACCCACATCAATAAGGTGCCAAAAGATGCGCAATTGGGCCAGGCATCTCCAGCTGTTGAAAAATTGCAAATTTCTATGGTTTCCATGGAGTAAGAGCCGTTGCTGGGCACGTGATCTTGACATCAATGATTATTCATTTGTGGCTCCAGCCCAAAGTATTAATCGGAGAGCAACGCGGTTTGCACCATTCGATTTCTCGTCAAAAATACGTCGGATTGGCCTCTTACCAGCAGCATTGGAACAGTTTTTCCACTTTTGGATTTTTGCCTGGTCTTTTTGCGAATTGAAATCGGCTACATTTACTATGTACCATCGCGACTGGTCATTACTATATTCAACTTTTCATTATAAGTTATGTGCCCTTCGGTAGCCCAGACGACGTCAAATCTTTGGGCCAAGCCCATTTAACTCACCCAGCAAATGTCTTACTTCTAAGTCGAAGACAAACTCAATGTCTTTATCTACATGTAGAAAAACCACACCATTTGTATATAAAAAAACACAAGGTACATGACACAGTCCGCTGTAAAAAGTACAATTGAACACTGACCCACATCAATAAGGTGCCAAAAGATGCGCAATTGGGCCAGGCATCTCCAGGTGTTGAAAAAATGCTAATTTCCTTGGTTTCCATGGAGTAAGAGCCGTTGCTGGGCACGTGATCTTGACATCAATGATTATTCAATTGTGGCTACAGCCAAAAGTATTAGTCGGAGAGCAACGCGGTTTGCACCATTCGATTTCTCGTGACAAAATACGTCGGATTAGCCTCTTACCAGCAGCATTGGAAAAATTTTTCCACTTTTGGATTTTTGCCTGGTCTTTTTGCGAATTGAAATCGGCTACATTTACTATGTACCATCGCGACTGGTCATTACTATATTCAACTTTTAATTAAAAGTTATGTGCCCTTCGGTAGCCCAGACGACGTCAAATCTTTAGGCCAAGCCCATTTAACTCACCCAGCAAATGTCTTACTTCTAAGTCGAAGACAAACTCAATGTCTTTATCTACATGTAAAAAAACCACACCATTTGTATATAAAAAAACACAAGGTACATGACACAGTCCGCTTTAAAAAGTACAATTGAACACTGACCCACATCAATAAGGTGCCAAAAGATGCGCAATTGGGCCAGGCATCTCCAGCTGTTGAAAAATTGCAAATTTCCTTGGTTTCCATGGAGTAAGAGCCGTTGCTGGGCACGTGATTTTGACATCAATGATTATTCAATTGTGGCTACAGCCAAAAGTATTGGTCGGAGAGCAACGCGGTTTGCACCATTCGATTTCTCGTCACAAAATACGTCGGATTAGCCTCTTACCAGCAGCATTGGAACAGTTTTTCCACTTTTGGATTTTTGCCTGGTCTTTTTGCGAATTGAAATCGGCTACATTTACTATGTACCATTGCGACTGGTCATTACTATATTCAACTTTTCATTATAAGTTATGTGCCCTTCGGTAGCCCAGACGACGTCAAATCTTTGGGCCAAGCCCATTTAACTCACCCAGCAAATGTCTTACTTCTAAGTCGAAGACACACTTAATGTCTTTATCTACATGTAGAAAAACCACACCATTTGTATATAAAAACACAAGGTACTTGATACAGTCTGCTGTAAAAAGTACAATTGAACACTGACCCACATTAATAAGGTGCCAAAAGATGCGCAATTGGGCCAGGCATCTCCAGGTGTTGAAAAATTGCAAATTTCTATGGTTTCCATGGAGTAAGAGCCGTTGCTGGGCACGTGATCTTGATATCAATGATTATTCAATTGTGGCTACAGCCAAACGTATTGGTCGGAGAGCAACGCGGTTTGCACCATTCGATTTCTCGTCACAAAATACGTCGGATTAGCCTCTTACCAGCAGCATTGGAACAGTTTTTCTACTTTTGGATTTTTACCTGGTCTTTTTGCTAATTGAAATCGGCTACATTAACTATGTACAATCGCGACTGGTCATTACTATATTCAACATTTCATTATAAGTTATGTGCCCTTCGGTAGCCCAGACGACGTCAAATCTTTGGGCCAAGCCCATTTAACTCACCCAGCAAATGTCTTACTTCTAAGTCGAAGAAAAACTCAATGCCTTTATCTACATGTAGAAAAACCACACCATTTGTATGTAAAAAAACACAAGGTACATGACACAGTCCGCTGTAAAAAGTACAATTGAACACTGACCCACATCAATAAGGTGCCAAAAGATGCGCAATTGGGCCAGGCATCTCCAGGTGTTGAAAAATTGCAAATTTCTATGGTTTCCATGGAGTAAGAGCCGTTGTTGGGCACGTGATCTTGACATCAATGATTATTCATTTGTGGCTACAGCCCAAAGTATTGGTCGGAGAGCAACGCGGTTTGCACCATTCGATTTCTCGTCAAAAATACGTCGGATTGGCCTCTTACCAGCAGCATTGGAACAGTTTTTCCACTTTTGGATTTTTGCCTGGTCTTTTTGCGAATTGAAATCGGCTACATTTACTATGTACCATCGCGACTGGTCATTACTATATTCAACTTTTCATTATAAGTTATGTGCCCTTCGGTAGCCCAGACGACGTCAAATCTTTGGGCCAAGCCCATTTAACTCACCCAGCAAATGTCTTACTTCTAAGTCGAAGACAAACTCAATGTCTTTATCTACATGTAGAAAAACCACACCATTTGTATATAAAAAAACACAAGGTACATGACACAGTCCGCTGTAAAAAGTACAATTGAACACTGACCCACATCAATAAGGTGCCAAAAGATGCGCAATTGGGCCAGCCATCTCCAGGTGTTGAAAAGATGCTTATTTCCTTGGTTTCCATGGAGTAAGAGCCGTTGCTGGGCACGTGATTTTGACATCAATGATTATTCATTTGTGGCTACAGCCAAAAGTATTGGTCGGAGAGCAACGCGGTTTGCACCATTCGATTTCTCGTCACAAAATACGTCGGATTAGCCTCTTACCAGCAGCATTGGAACAGTTTTTCCACTTTTGGATTTTTGCCTGGTCTTTTTGCGAATTGAAATCGGCTACATTTACTATGTACCATTGCGACTGGTCATTACTATATTCAACTTTTCATTATAAGTTATGTGCCCTTCGGTAGCCCAGACGACGTCAAATCTTTGGGCCAAGCCCATTTAACTCACCCAGCAAATGTCTTACTTCTAAGTCGAAGACAAACTTAATGTCTTTATCTACATGTAGAAAAACCACACCATTTGTATATAAAAAACACAAGGTACTTGATACAGTCTGCTGTAAAAAGTACAATTGAACACTGACCCACATTAATAAGGTGCCAAAAGATGCGCAATTGGGCCAGGCATCTCCAGGTGTTGAAAAATTGCAAATTTCTATGGTTTCCATGGAGTAAGAGCCGTTGCTGGGCACGTGATCTTGATATCAATGATTATTCAATTGTGGCTACAGCCAAACGTATTGGTCGGAGAGCAACGCGGTTTGCACCATTCGATTTCTCGTCACAAAATACGTCGGATTAGCCTTTTACCAGCAGCATTGGAACAGATTTTCTACTTTTGGATTTTTACCTGGTCTTTTTGCTAATTGAAATCGGCTACATTAACTATGTACAATCGCGACTGGTCATTACTATATTCAACATTTCATTATAAGTTATATGCCCTTCGGTAGCCCAGACGACGTCAAATCTTTGGGCCAAGCCCATTTAACTCACCCAGCAAATGTCTTACTTCTAAGTCGAAGAAAAACTCAATGTCTTTATCTACATGTAGAAAAACCACACCATTTGTATATTAAAAAAACACAAGGTACTTGATACAGTCCGCTGTAAAAAGTACAATTGAACACTGACCCACATCAATAAGGTGCCAAAAGATGCGCAATTTGGGCCAGGCATCTCCAGCTGTTGAAAAATTGCAAATTTCTATGGTTTCCATGGATTAAGAGCCGTTGCTGGGCACGTGATCTTGACATCAATGCTTATTCAATTGTGGCTACAGCCATACGTATTGGTCGGAGAGCAACGCGGTTTGCACCATTCGATTTCTCGTCACAAAATACGTCGGATTAGCCTCTTACCAGCAGCATTGGAACAGTTTTTCCACTTTTGGATTTTTGCCTGGTCTTTTTGCGAATTTAAATCGTCTACATTTACTATGTACCATCTCGACTGGTCATTACTATATTCAACTTTTTATTATAAGTTATGTGCCCTTCGGTAGCCCAGACGACGTCAAATATTTGGGCCAAGCCCATTTAACTCACCCAGCAAATGTCTTACTTCTAAGTCGAAGAAAAACTCAATGTCTTTATCTACATGTAGAAAAACCACACCATTTGTATATAAAAAAACACAAGGTACATGACACAGTCCGCTGTAAAAAGTACAATTGAACACTGACCCACATTAATAAGGTGCCAAAAGATGCGCAATTGGGCCAGGCATCTCCAGCTGTTGAAAAAGTGCAAATTTCCTTGGTTTCCATGGAGTAAGAGCCGTTGCTGGGCACGTGATTTTGACATCAATGATTATTCAATTGTGGCTACAGCCAAACGTATTGGTCGGAGAGCAACGCGGTTTGCACCATTCGATTTCTCGTCACAAAATACGTCGGATTAGTCTCTTACCAGCAACATTGGAACAGTTTTTCCACTTTTGGATTTTTGCCTGGTCTTTTTGCTAATTGAAATCGGCTACATTTATGATGTAGCATTGCGACTGGTTAATACTATATACAAGTTTTCATTATAAGTTATGTGCCCTTCGGTAGCCCAGACGACGTCAAATCTTTGGGCCAAGCCCATTTAACTCACCCAGCAAATGTCTTACGTCTAAGTCGAAGACAAACTTAATGTCTTTATCTACATGTAGAAAAACCACACCATTTGTATATAAAAAACACAAGGTACTTGATACAGTCCGCTGTAAAAAGTACAATTGAACACTGACCCACATCAATAAGGTGCCAAAAGATGCGCAATTGGGCCAGGCATCTCCAGGTGTTGAAAAATTGCAAATTTCTATGGTTTCCATGGAGTAAGAGTCGTTGTTGGGCACGTGATCTTGATATCAATGATTATTCAATTGTGGCTACAGCCAAACGTATTGGTCGGAGAGCAACGCGGTTTGCACCATTCGATGTGTCGTCACAAAATACGTCGGATTAGCCTGTTACCAGCAGCATTGGAACAGTTTTTCTACTTTTGGATTTTTACCTGGTCTTTTTGCTAATTGAAATCGGCTACATTAACTATGTACAATCGCGACTGGTCATTACTATATTCAACTTTTCATTAAAAGTTATGTGCACTTCGGTAGCCCAGACGACGTCAAATCTTTGGGCCAAGCCCATTTAACTCACCCAGCAAATGTCTTACTTCTAAGTCGAAGAAAAACTCAATGTCTTTATCTACATGTAGAAAAACCACACCATTTGTATGTAAAAAAACACAAGGTACATGACACAGTCCGCTGTAAAATGTACAATTGAACACTGACCCACATCAATAAGGTGCCAAAAGATGCGCAATTGGGCCAGGCATCTCCAGCTGTTGAAAAATTGCAAATTTCTATGGTTTCCATGGAGTAAGAGCCGTTGCTGGGCACGTCATCTTGACATCAATGATTATTCATTTGTGGCTCCAGCCCAAAGTATTGGTCGGAGAGCAACGCGGTTTGCACCATTCGATTTCTCGTCAAAAATACGTCGGATTGGCCTCTTACCAGCAGCATTGGAACAGTTTTTCCACTTTTGCATTTTTGCCTGGTCTTTTTGCGAATTGAAATCGGCTACATTTACTATGTACCATCGCGACTGGTCATTACTATATTCAACTTTTCATTATAAGTTATGTGCCCTTCGGTAGCCCAGACGACGTCAAATCTTTGGGCCAAGCCCATTTAACTCACCCAGCAAATGTCTTACTTCTAAGTCGAAGACAAACTCAATGTCTTTATCTACATGTAGAAAAACCACACCATTTGTATATAAAAAAACACAAGGTACATGACACAGTCCGCTGTAAAAAGTACAATTGAACACTGACCCACATCAATAAGGTGCCAAAAGATGCGCAATTGGGCCAGGCATCTCCAGGTGTTGAAAAAATGCTAATTTCCTTGGTTTCCATGGAGTAAGAGCCGTTGCTGGGCACGTGATCTTGACATCAATGATTATTCAATTGTGGCTACAGCCAAAAGTATTAGTCGGAGAGCAACGCGGTTTGCACCATTCGATTTCTCGTGACAAAATACGTCGGATTAGCCTCTTACCAGCAGCATTGGAAAAATTTTTCCACTTTTGGATTTTTGCCTGGTCTTTTTGCGAATTGAAATCGGCTACATTTACTATGTACCATCGCGACTGGTCATTACTATATTCAACTTTTCATTAAAAGTTATGTGCCCTTCGGTAGCCCAGACGACGTCAAATCTTTAGGCCAAGCCCATTTAACTCACCCAGCAAATGTCTTACTTCTAAGTCGAAGACAAACTCAGTGTCTTTATCTACATGTAAAAAAACCACACCATTTGTATATAAAAAAACACAAGGTACATGACACAGTCCGCTTTAAAAAGTACAATTGAACACTGACCCACATCAATAAGGTGCCAAAAGATGCGCAATTGGGCCAGGCATCTCCAGCTGTTGAAAAATTGCAAATTTCCTTGGTTTCCATGGAGTAAGAGCCGTTGCTGGGCACGTGATTTTGACATCAATGATTATTCAATTGTGGCTACAGCCAAAAGTATTGGTCGGAGAGCAACGCGGTTTGCACCATTCGATTTCTCGTCACAAAATACGTCGGATTAGCCTCTTACCAGCAGCATTGGAACAGTTTTTCCACTTTTGGATTTTTGCCTGGTCTTTTTGCGAATTGAAATCGGCTACATTTACTATGTACCATTGCGACTGGTCATTACTATATTCAACTTTTCATTATAAGTTATGTGCCCTTCGGTAGCCCAGACGACGTCAAATCTTTGGGCCAAGCCCATTTAACTCACCCAGCAAATGTCTTACTTCTAAGTCGAAGACAAACTTAATGTCTTTATCTACATGTAGAAAAACCACACCATTTGTATATAAAAACACAAGGTACTTGATACAGTCTGCTGTAAAAAGTACAATTGAACACTGACCCACATTAATAAGGTGCCAAAAGATGCGCAATTGGGCCAGGCATCTCCAGGTGTTGAAAAATTGCAAATTTCTATGGTTTCCATGGAGTAAGAGCCGTTGCTGGGCACGTGATCTTGATATCAATGATTATTCAATTGTGGCTACAGCCAAACGTATTGGTCGGAGAGCAACGCGGTTTGCACCATTCGATTTCTCGTCACAAAATACGTCGGATTAGCCTTTTACCAGCAGCATTGGAACAGTTTTTCTACTTTTGGATTTTTACCTGGTCTTTTTGCTAATTGAAATCGGCTACATTAACTATGTACAATCGCGACTGGTCATTACTATATTCAACATTTCATTATAAGTTATGTGCCCTTCGGTAGCCCAGACGACGTCAAATCTTTGGGCCAAGCCCATTTAACTCACCCAGCAAATGTCTTACTTCTAAGTCGAAGAAAAACTCAATGTCTTTATCTACATGTAGAAAAACCACACCATTTGTATGTAAAAAAACACAAGGTACATGACACAGTCCGCTGTAAAAAGTACAATTGAACACTGACCCACATCAATAAGGTGCCAAAAGATGCGCAATTGGGCCAGGCATCTCCAGGTGTTGAAAAATTGCAAATTTCTATGGTTTCCATGGAGTAAGAGCCGTTGTTGGGCACGTGATCTTGACATCAATGATTATTCATTTGTGGCTACAGCCCAAAGTATTGGTCGGAGAGCAACGCGGTTTGCACCATTCGATTTCTCGTCAAAAATACGTCGGATTGGCCTCTTACCAGCAGCATTGGAACAGTTTTTCCACTTTTGGATTTTTGCCTGGTCTTTTTGCGAATTGAAATCGGCTACATTTACTATGTACCATCGCGACTGGTCATTACTATATTCAACTTTTCATTATAAGTTATGTGCCCTTCGGTAGCCCAGACGACGTCAAATCTTTGGGCCAAGCCCATTTAACTCACCCAGCAAATGTCTTACTTCTAAGTCGAAGACAAACTCAATGTCTTTATCTACATGTAGAAAAACCACACCATTTGTATATAAAAAAAACACAAGGTACTTGATACAATCCGCTGTAAAAAGTACAATTGAACACTGACCCACATCAATAAGGTGCCAAAAGATGCGCAATTGGGCCAGGCATCTCCAGGTGTTGAAAAATTGCAAATTTCTATGGTTTCCATGGAGTAAGAGCCGTTGCTGGGCACGTGATCTTGATATCAATGATTATTCAATTGTGGCTACAGCCAAACGTATTGGTCGGAGAGCAACGCGGTTTGCACCATTCGATTTGTCGTCACAAAATACGTCGGATTAGCCTGTTACCAGCAGCATTGGAACAGTTTTTCTACTTTTGGATTTTTACCTGGTCTTTTTGCTAATTGAAATCGGCTACATTAACTATGTACAATCGCGACTGGTCATTACTATATTCAACTTTTCATTAAAAGTTATGTGCCCTTCGGTAGCCCAGACGACGTCAAATCTTTGGGCCAAGCCCATTTAACTCACCCAGCAAATGTCTTACTTCTAAGTCGAAGAAAAACTCAATGTCTTTATCTACATGTAGAAAAACCACACCATTTGTATGTAAAAAAACACAAGGTACATGACACAGTCCGCTGTAAAATGTACAATTGAACACTGACCCACATCAATAAGGTGCCAAAAGATGCGCAATTGGGCCAGGCATCTCCAGCTGTTGAAAAATTGCAAATTTCTATGGTTTCCATGGAGTAAGAGCCGTTGCTGGGCACGTGATCTTGACATCAATGATTATTCATTTGTGGCTCCAGCCCAAAGTATTGGTCGGAGAGCAACGCGGTTTGCACCATTCGATTTCTTGTCAAAAATACGTCGGATTGGCCTCTTACCAGCAGCATTGGAACAGTTTTTCCACTTTTGGATTTTTGCCTGGTCTTTTTGCGAATTGAAATCGGCTACATTTACTATGTACCATCGCGACTGGTCATTACTATATTCAACTTTTCATTATAAGTTATGTGCCCTTCGGTAGCCCAGACGACGTCAAATCTTTGGGCCAAGCCCATTTAACTCACCCAGCAAATGTCTTACTTCTAAGTCGAAGACAAACTCAATGTCTTTATCTACATGTAGAAAAACCACACCATTTGTATATAAAAAAACACAAGGTACATGACACAGCCCGCTTTAAAAAGTACAATTGAACACTGACCCACATCAATAAGGTGCCAAAAGATGCGCAATTGGGCCAGGCATCTCCAGCTGTTGAAAAATTGCAAATTTCCTTGGTTTCCATGGAGTAAGAGCCGTTGCTGGGCACGTGATTTTGACATCAATGATTATTCAATTGTGGCTACAGCCAAAAGTATTGGTCGGAGAGCAACGCGGTTTGCACCATTCGATTTCTCGTCACAAAATACGTCGGATTAGCCTCTTACCAGCAGCATTGGAACAGTTTTTCCACTTTTGGATTTTTGCCTGGTCTTTTTGCGAATTGAAATCGGCTACATTTACTATGTACCATTGCGACTGGTCATTACTATATTCAACTTTTCATTATAAGTTATGTGCCCTTCGGTAGCCCAGACGACGTCAAATCTTTGGGCCAAGCCCATTTAACTCACCCAGCAAATGTCTTACTTCTAAGTCGAAGACAAACTTAATGTCTTTATCTACATGTAGAAAAACCACACCATTTGTATATAAAAAACACAAGGTACTTGATACAGTCTTCTGTAAAAAGTACAATTAAACACTGACCCACATTAATAAGGTGCCAAAAGATGCGCAATTGGGCCAGGCATCTCCAGGTGTTGAAAAATGGCAAATTTCTATGGTTTCCATGGAGTAAGAGCCGTTGCTGGGCACGTGATCTTGACATCATTGATTATTCATTTGTGGCTACAGCCAAAAGTATTGGTCGGAGAGCAACGCGGTTTGCACCATTCGATTTCTCGTCAAAAGTACGTCGGATTAGCCTCTTACCAGCAGCATTGGAACAGTTTTTCCACTTTTGGATTTTTGCCTGGTCTTTTTGCGAATTGAAATCGCCTACATTTACTATGTACCATCGCGACTGGTCATTACTATATTCAACTTTTCATTATAAGTTATGTGCCCTTCGGTAGCCCAGACGACGTCAAATCTTTGGGCCAAGCCCATTTAACTCACCCAGCAAATGTCTTACTTCTAAGTCGAAGACAAACTCAATGTCTTTATCTACATGTAGAAAAACCACACCATTTGTATATAAAAAAACACAAGGTACATGACACAGTCCGCTGTAAAAAGTACAATTGAACACTGACCCACATCAATAAGGTGCCAAAAGATGCGCAATTGGGCCAGGCATCTCCAGCTGTTGAAAAATTGCAAATTTCCTTGGTTTCCATGGAGTAAGAGCCGTTGCTGGGCACGTCATCTTGACATCAATGATTATTCAATTGTGGCTACAGCCATACGTATTGGTCGGAGAGCAACGCGGTTTGCACCATTCGATTTCTCGTCACAAAATACGTCGGATTAGCCTCTTACCAGCAGCATTGGAACAGTTTTTCCACTTTTGCATTTTTGCCTGGTCTTTTTGCGAATTGAAATCGGCTACATTTACTATGTACCATTGCGACTGGTCATTACTATATTCAACTTTTCATTATAAGTTATGTGCCCTTCGGTAGCCCAGACGACGTCAAGTCTTTGGGCCAAGCCCATTTAACTCACCCAGCAAATGTCTTACTCCTAAGTCGAAGAAAAACTCAATGTCTTTATCTACATGTAGAGAAACTACACCATTTGTATATAAAAAACAAAAGGTACTTGATACAGTCTGCTGTGAAAATTACAATTGAACACTGACCCACATCAATAAGGTGCCAAAAGATGCGCAATTGGGCCAGGCATCTCCAGCTGTTGAAAAATTGCAAATTTCTATGGTTTCCATGGAGTAAGAGCCGTTGCTGGGCACGTCATCTTGACATCAATGATTATTCAATTGTGGCTACAGCCAAACGTATTGGTCGGAGAGCAACGCGGTTTGCACCATTCGATTTCTCGTCACAAAATACGTCGGATTAGCCTTTTACCAGCAGCATTGGAACAGTTTTTCTACTTTTGGATTTTTACCTGGTCTTTTTGCTAATTGAAATCGGCTACATTAACTATGTACAATCGCGACTGGTCATTACTATATTCAACTTTTCATTATAAGTTATGTGCCCTTCGGTAGCCCAGACGACGTCAAATCTTTGGGCCAAGCCCATTTAACTCACCCAGCAAATGTCTTACTTCTAAGTCGAAGACAAACTCAATGTCTTTATCTACATGTAGAAAAACCACACCATTTGTATATAAAAAAACACAAGGTACATGACACAGTCCGCTGTAAAAAGTACAATTGAACACTGACCCACATCAATAAGGTGCCGAAAGATGCGCAATTGGGCCAGGCATCTCCAGCTGTTTAAAAATAACAAATTTCTATGGTTTCCATGGAGTAAGAGCCGTTGCTGGGCACGTGATCTTGACATCAATGATTATTCAATTGTGGCTATAGCCAAAAGTATTGGTCGGAGAACAACGCGGTTTGCACCATTCGATTTCTCGTCACAAAATACGTCGGATTAGCCTCTTACAGCAGCATTGGAACAGTTTTTACACTTTTGGATTTTTGCCTGGTCTTTTTGCTAATTGAAATCGGCTACATTTACTACGTACCATTGCGACTGGTTATTACTATATTCAAGTTTTCATTATCAGTTATGTGCCCTTCGGTAGCCCAGACGACGTCAAATCTTCGGGCCAAGCCCATTTAACTCACCCAGCAAATGTCTTACTTCTAAGTCGAAGACAAACTCAATGTCTTTATCTACATGTAGAAAAACCACACCATTTGTATATAAAAAAACACAAGGGACATGACACAATCTGCTGTAAAAAGAACAATTGACCACTGATCCACATCAATAAGGTGCCAAAAGATGCGCAATTGGGCCAGGCATCTCCAGCTGTTGAAAAATTGCAAATTTCTATGGTTTCCATGGAGTAAGAGCCGTTGCTGGGCACGTGATCTTGACATCAATGATTATTCATTTGTGGCTACAGCCCAAAGTATTGGTCGGAGAGCAACGCGGTTTGCACCATTCGATTTCTCGTCAAAAATACGTCGGATTAGCCTCTTACCAGCAGCATTGGAACAGTTTTTCCACTTTTGGATTTTTGCCTGGTCTTTTTGCGAATTGAAATCGGCTACATTTACTATGTACCATCGCGACTGGTCATTACTATATTCAACTTTTCATTATAAGTTATGTGCCCTTCGGTAGCCCAGACGACGTCAAATCTTTGGGCCAAGCCCATTTAACTCACCCAGCAAATGTCTTACTTCTAAGTCGAAGACAAACTCAATGTCTTTATCTACATGTAGAAAAACCACACCATTTGTATATAAAAAAACACAAGGTACATGACACAGTCCGCTGTAAAAAGTACAATTGAACACTGACCCACATCAATAAGGTGCCAAAAGATGCGCAATTGGGCCAGGCATCTCCAGCTGTTGAAAAATTGCAAATTTCCTTGGTTTCCATGGAGTAAGAGCCGTTGCTGGGCACGTCATCTTGACATCAATGATTATTCAATTGTGGCTACAGCCATACGTATTGGTCGGAGAGCAACGCGGTTTGCATCATTCGATTTCTCGTCACAAAATACGTCGGATTAGCCTCTTACCAGCAGCATTGGAACAGTTTTTCTACTTTTGCATTTTTGCCTGGTCTTTTTGCAAATTGAAATCGGCTACATTTACTATGTACCATTGCGACTGGTCATTACTATATTCAACTTTTCATTATAAGTTATGTGCCCTTCGGTAGCCCAGACGACGTCAAATCTTTGGGCCAAGCCCATTTAACTCACCCAGCAAATGTCTTACTTCTAAGTCGAAGACAAACTCAATGTCTTTATCTACATGTAGAAAAACCACACCATTTGTATGTAAAAAAACACAAGGTACATGACACAGTCCGCTGTAAAAAGTACAATTGAACACTGACCCACATCAATAAGGTGCCAAAGGATGCGCAATTGGGCCAGGCATCTCCAGCTGTTGAAAAATTGCAAATTTCCTTGGTTTCCATGGAGTAAGAGCCGTTGCTGGGCACGTGATCTTGACATCATTGATTATTTATTTGTGGCTACAGCCAAAAGTATTGGTCGGAGAGCAACGCGGTTTGCACCATTCGATTTCTCGTCACAAAATACGTCGGATTAGCCTCTTACCAGCAGCATTGGAACTGTTTTTTTTTACTTTTGGATTTTTGCCTGGTCTTTTTGCTATTTGAAATCGGCTACATTAACTATGTACACTCGCGACTGGTCATTACTATGTTCAACTTTTCATTATAAGTTATGTGCCCTTCGGTAGCCCAGACGACGTCAAATCTTTGGGCCAAGCCCATTTAACTCACCCAGCAAATGTCTTACTTCTAAGTCGAAGACAAACTCAATGTCTTTATCTACATGTAGAAAAACCACACCATTTGTATATAAAAAAACACAAGGTACATGACACAGTCCGCTGTAAAAAGTACAATTGAACACTGACCCACATCAATAAGGTGCCAAAAGATGCGCAATTGGGCCAGGCATCTCCAGGTTTTGAAAAAATGCTAATTTCCTTGGTTTCCATGGAGTAAGAGCCGTTGCTGGGCACGTGATCTTGACATCAATGATTATTCAATTGTGGCTACAGCCAAAAGTATTAGTCGGAGAGCAACGCGGTTTGCACCATTCGATTTCTCGTGAAAAAATACGTCGGATTAGCCTCTTACCAGCAGCATTGGAAAAATTTTTCCACTTTTGGATTTTTGCCTGGTCTTTTTGCGAATTGAAATCGGCTACATTTACTATGTACCATCGCGACTGGTCATTACTATATTCAACTTTTAATTAAAAGTTATGTGCCCTTCGGTAGCCCAGACGACGTCAAATCTTTAGGCCAAGCCCATTTAACTCACCCAGCAAATGTCTTACTTCTAAGTCGAAGACAAACTCAATGTCTTTATCTACATGTAAAAAAACCACACCATTTGTATATAAAAAAACACAAGGTACATGACACAGTCCGCTTTAAAAAGTACAATTGAACACTGACCCACATCAATAAGGTGCCAAAAGATGCGCAATTGGGCCAGGCATCTCCAGCTGTTGAAAAATTGCAAATTTCCTTGGTTTCCATGGAGTAAGAGCCGTTGCTGGGCACGTGATTTTGACATCAATGATTATTCAATTGTGGCTACAGCCAAAAGTATTGGTCGGAGAGCAACGCGGTTTGCACCATTCGATTTCTCGTCACAAAATACGTCGGATTAGCCTCTTACCAGCAGCATTGGAACAGTTTTTCCACTTTTGGATTTTTGCCTGGTCTTTTTGCGAATTGAAATCGGCTACATTTACTATGTACCATTGCGACTGGTCATTACTATATTCAACTTTTCATTATAAGTTATGTGCCCTTCGGTAGCCCAGACGACGTCAAATCTTTGGGCCAAGCCCATTTAACTCACCCAGCAAATGTCTTACTTCTAAGTCGAAGACAAACTTAATGTCTTTATCTACATGTAGAAAAACCACACCATTTGTATATAAAAACACAAGGTACTTGATACAGTCTGCTGTAAAAAGTACAATTGAACACTGACCCACATTAATAAGGTGCCAAAAGATGCGCAATTGGGCCAGGCATCTCCAGGTGTTGAAAAATTGCAAATTTCTATGGTTTCCATGGAGTAAGAGCCGTTGCTGGGCACGTGATCTTGATATCAATGATTATTCAATTGTGGCTACAGCCAAACGTATTGGTCGGAGAGCAACGCGGTTTGCACCATTCGATTTCTCGTCACAAAATACGTCGGATTAGCCTTTTACCAGCAGCATTGGAACAGTTTTTCTACTTTTGGATTTTTACCTGGTCTTTTTGCTAATTGAAATCGGCTACATTAACTATGTACCATCGCGACTGGTCATTACTATATTCAACTTTTCATTATAAGTTATGTGCCCTTCGGTAGCCCAGACGACGTCAAATCTTTGGGCCAAGCCCATTTAACTCACCCAGCAAATGTCTTACTTCTAAGTCGAAGACAAACTCAATGTCTTTATCTACATGTAGAAAAACCACACCATTTGTATATAAAAAAACACAAGGTACATGACACAGTCCGCTGTAAAAAGTACAATTGAACACTGACCCACATCAATAAGGTGCCAAAAGATGCGCAATTGGGCCAGGCATCTCCAGCTGTTGAAAAATTGCAAATTTCCTTGGTTTCCATGGAGTAAGAGCCGTTGCTGGGCACGTCATCTTGACATCAATGATTATTCAATTGTGGCTACAGCCATACGTATTGGTCGGAGAGCAACGCGGTTTGCATCATTCGATTTCTCGTCACAAAATACGTCGGATTAGCCTCTTACCAGCAGCATTGGAACAGTTTTTCTACTTTTGCATTTTTGCCTGGTCTTTTTGCAAATTGAAATCGGCTACATTTACTATGTACCATTGCGACTGGTCATTACTATATTCAACTTTTCATTATAAGTTATGTGCCCTTCGGTAGCCCAGACGACGTCAAATCTTTGGGCCAAGCCCATTTAACTCACCCAGCAAATGTCTTACTTCTAAGTCGAAGACAAACTCAATGTCTTTATCTACATGTAGAAAAACCACACCATTTGTATGTAAAAAAACACAAGGTACATGACACAGTCCGCTGTAAAAAGTACAATTGAACACTGACCCACATCAATAAGGTGCCAAAGGATGCGCAATTGGGCCAGGCATCTCCAGCTGTTGAAAAATTGCAAATTTCCTTGGTTTCCATGGAGTAAGAGCCGTTGCTGGGCACGTGATCTTGACATCATTGATTATTTATTTGTGGCTACAGCCAAAAGTATTGGTCGGAGAGCAACGCGGTTTGCACCATTCGATTTCTCGTCACAAAATACGTCGGATTAGCCTCTTACCAGCAGCATTGGAACTGTTTTTTTTTACTTTTGGATTTTTGCCTGGTCTTTTTGCTATTTGAAATCGGCTACATTAACTATGTACACTCGCGACTGGTCATTACTATGTTCAACTTTTCATTATAAGTTATGTGCCCTTCGGTAGCCCAGACGACGTCAAATCTTTGGGCCAAGCCCATTTAACTCACCCAGCAAATGTCTTACTTCTAAGTCGAAGACAAACTCAATGTCTTTATCTACATGTAGAAAAACCACACCATTTGTATATAAAAAAACACAAGGTACATGACACAGTCCGCTGTAAAAAGTACAATTGAACACTGACCCACATCAATAAGGTGCCAAAAGATGCGCAATTGGGCCAGGCATCTCCAGGTTTTGAAAAAATGCTAATTTCCTTGGTTTCCATGGAGTAAGAGCCGTTGCTGGGCACGTGATCTTGACATCAATGATTATTCAATTGTGGCTACAGCCAAACGTATTGGTCGGAGAGCAACGCGGTTTGCACCATTCGATTTCTCGTGACAAAATACGTCGGATTAGCCTCTTACCAGCAGCATTGGAAAAATTTTTCCACTTTTGGATTTTTGCCTGGTCTTTTTGCGAATTGAAATCGGCTACATTTACTATGTACCATCGCGACTGGTCATTACTATATTCAACTTTTAATTAAAAGTTATGTGCCCTTCGGTAGCCCAGACGACGTCAAATCTTTAGGCCAAGCCCATTTAACTCACCCAGCAAATGTCTTACTTCTAAGTCGAAGACAAACTCAATGTCTTTATCTACATGTAAAAAAACCACACCATTTGTATATAAAAAAACACAAGGTACATGACACAGTCCGCTTTAAAAAGTACAATTGAACACTGACCCACATCAATAAGGTGCCAAAAGATGCGCAATTGGGCCAGGCATCTCCAGCTGTTGAAAAATTGCAAATTTCCTTGGTTTCCATGGAGTAAGAGCCGTTGCTGGGCACGTGATTTTGACATCAATGATTATTCAATTGTGGCTACAGCCAAAAGTATTGGTCGGAGAGCAACGCGGTTTGCACCATTCGATTTCTCGTCACAAAATACGTCGGATTAGCCTCTTACCAGCAGCATTGGAACAGTTTTTCCACTTTTGGATTTTTGCCTGGTCTTTTTGCGAATTGAAATCGGCTACATTTACTATGTACCATTGCGACTGGTCATTACTATATTCAACTTTTCATTATAAGTTATGTGCCCTTCGGTAGCCCAGACGACGTCAAATCTTTGGGCCAAGCCCATTTAACTCACCCAGCAAATGTCTTACTTCTAAGTCGAAGACAAACTTAATGTCTTTATCTACATGTAGAAAAACCACACCATTTGTATATAAAAACACAAGGTACTTGATACAGTCTGCTGTAAAAAGTACAATTGAACACTGACCCACATTAATAAGGTGCCAAAAGATGCGCAATTGGGCCAGGCATCTCCAGGTGTTGAAAAATTGCAAATTTCTATGGTTTCCATGGAGTAAGAGCCGTTGCTGGGCACGTGATCTTGATATCAATGATTATTCAATTGTGGCTACAGCCAAACGTATTGGTCGGAGAGCAACGCGGTTTGCACCATTCGATTTCTCGTCACAAAATACGTCGGATTAGCCTTTTACCAGCAGCATTGGAACAGTTTTTCTACTTTTGGATTTTTACCTGGTCTTTTTGCTAATTGAAATCGGCTACATTAACTATGTACCATCGCGACTGGTCATTACTATATTCAACTTTTCATTATAAGTTATGTGCCCTTCGGTAGCCCAGACGACGTCAAATCTTTGGGCCAAGCCCATTTAACTCACCCAGCAAATGTCTTACTTCTAAGTCGAAGACAAACTCAATGTCTTTATCTACATGTAGAAAAACCACACCATTTGTATATAAAAAAACACAATGTACATGACACAGTCCGCTGTAAAAAGTACAATTGAACACTGACCCACATCAATAAGGTGCCAAAAGATGCGCAATTGGGCCAGGCATCTCCAGCTGTTGAAAAATTGCAAATTTCCTTGGTTTCCATGGAGTAAGAGCCGTTGCTGGGCACGTCATCTTGACATCAATGATTATTCAATTGTGGCTACAGCCATACGTATTGGTCGGAGAGCAACGCGGTTTGCATCATTCGATTTCTCGTCACAAAATACGTCGGATTAGCCTCTTACCAGCAGCATTGGAACAGTTTTTCTACTTTTGCATTTTTGCCTGGTCTTTTTGCAAATTGAAATCGGCTACATTTACTATGTACCATTGCGACTGGTCATTACTATATTCAACTTTTCATTATAAGTTATGTGCCCTTCGGTAGCCCAGACGACGTCAAATCTTTGGGCCAAGCCCATTTAACTCACCCAGCAAATGTCTTACTTCTAAGTCGAAGACAAACTCAATGTCTTTATCTACATGTAGAAAAACCACACCATTTGTATGTAAAAAAACACAAGGTACATGACACAGTCCGCTGTAAAAAGTACAATTGAACACTGACCCACATCAATAAGGTGCCAAAGGATGCGCAATTGGGCCAGGCATCTCCAGCTGTTGAAAAATTGCAAATTTCCTTGGTTTCCATGGAGTAAGAGCCGTTGCTGGGCACGTGATCTTGACATCATTGATTATTTATTTGTGGCTACAGCCAAAAGTATTGGTCGGAGAGCAACGCGGTTTGCACCATTCGATTTCTCGTCACAAAATACGTCGGATTAGCCTCTTACCAGCAGCATTGGAACTGTTTTTTTTTTACTTTTGGATTTTTGCCTGGTCTTTTTGCTATTTGAAATCGGCTACATTAACTATGTACACTCGCGACTGGTCATTACTATGTTCAACTTTTCATTATAAGTTATGTGCCCTTCGGTAGCCCAGACGACGTCAAATCTTTGGGCCAAGCCCATTTAACTCACCCAGCAAATGTCTTACTTCTAAGTCGAAGACAAACTCAATGTCTTTATCTACATGTAGAAAAACCACACCATTTGTATATAAAAAAACACAAGGTACATGACACAGTCCGCTTTAAAAAGTACAATTGAACACTGACCCACATCAATAAGGTGCCAAAAGATGCGCAATTGGGCCAGGCATCTCCAGCTGTTGAAAAATTGCAAATTTCCTTGGTTTCCATGGAGTAAGAGCCGTTGCTGGGCACGTGATTTTGACATCAATGATTATTCAATTGTGGCTACAGCCAAAAGTATTGGTCGGAGAGCAACGCGGTTTGCACCATTCGATTTCTCGTCACAAAATACGTCGGATTAGCCTCTTACCAGCAGCATTGGAACAGTTTTTCCACTTTTGGATTTTTGCCTGGTCTTTTTGCGAATTGAAATCGGCTACATTTACTATGTACCATTGCGACTGGTCATTACTATATTCAACTTTTCATTATAAGTTATGTGCCCTTCGGTAGCCCAGACGACGTCAAATCTTTGGGCCAAGCCCATTTAACTCACCCAGCAAATGTCTTACTTCTAAGTCGAAGACAAACTTAATGTCTTTATCTACATGTAGAAAAACCACACCATTTGTATATAAAAACACAAGGTACTTGATACAGTCTGCTGTAAAAAGTACAATTGAACACTGACCCACATTAATAAGGTGCCAAAAGATGCGCAATTGGGCCAGGCATCTCCAGGTGTTGAAAAATTGCAAATTTCTATGGTTTCCATGGAGTAAGAGCCGTTGCTGGGCACGTGATCTTGATATCAATGATTATTCAATTGTGGCTACAGCCAAACGTATTGGTCGGAGAGCAACGCGGTTTGCACCATTCGATTTCTCGTCACAAAATACGTCGGATTAGCCTTTTACCAGCAGCATTGGAACAGTTTTTCTACTTTTGGATTTTTACCTGGTCTTTTTGCTAATTGAAATCGGCTACATTAACTATGTACAATCGCGACTGGTCATTACTATATTCAACATTTCATTATAAGTTATGTGCCCTTCGGTAGCCCAGACGACGTCAAATCTTTGGGCCAAGCCCATTTAACTCACCCAGCAAATGTCTTACTTCTAAGTCGAAGAAAAACTCAATGTCTTTATCTACATGTAGAAAAACCACACCATTTGTATGTAAAAAAACACAAGGTACATGACACAGTCCGCTGTAAAAAGTACAATTGAACACTGACCCACATCAATAAGGTGCCAAAAGATGCGCAATTGGGCCAGGCATCTCCAGGTGTTGAAAAATTGCAAATTTCTATGGTTTCCATGGAGTAAGAGCCGTTGCTGGGCACGTGATCTTGACATCAATGATTATTCATTTGTGGCTACAGCCCAAAGTATTGGTCGGAGAGCAACGCGGTTTGCACCATTCGATTTCTCGTCAAAAATACGTCGGATTAGCCTCTTACAGCAGCATTGGAACAGTTTTTACACTTTTGGATTTTTGCCTGGTCTTTTTGCTAATTGAAATCGGCTACATTTACTACGTACCATTGCGACTGGTTATTACTATATTCAAGTTTTCATTATAAGTTATGTGCCCTTCGGTAGCCCAGACGACGTCAAATCTTCGGGCCAAGCCCATTTAACTCACCCAGCAAATGTCTTACTTCTAAGTCGAAGACAAACTCAATGTCTTTATCTACATGTAGAAAAACCACACCATTTGTATATAAAAAAACACAAGGTACATGACACAATCTGCTGTAAAAAGAACAATTGACCACTGATCCACATCAATAAGGTGCCAAAAGATGCGCCAATTGGGCCAGGCATCTCCAGCTGTTGAAAAATTGCAAATTTCTATGGTTTCCATGGAGTAAGAGCCGTTGCTGGGCACGTGATCTTGACATCAATGATTATTCATTTGTGGCTACAGCCCAAAGTATTGGTCGGAGAGCAACGCGATTTGCACCATTCGATTTCTCGTCAAAAATACGTCGGATTAGCCTCTTACCAGCAGCATTGGAAAAATTTTTCCACTTTTGGATTTTTGCCTGGTCTTTTTGCGAATTGAAATCGGCTACATTTACTATGTACCATCGCGACTGGTCATTACTATATTCAACTTTTAATTAAAAGTTATGTGCCCTTCGGTAGCCCAGACGACGTCAAATCTTTAGGCCAAGCCCATTTAACTCACCCAGCAAATGTCTTACTTCTAAGTCGAAGACAAACTCAATGTCTTTATCTACATGTAAAAAAACCACACCATTTGTATATAAAAAAACACAAGGTACATGACACAGTCCGCTTTAAAAAGTACAATTGAACACTGACCCACATCAATAAGGTGCCAAAAGATGCGCAATTGGGCCAGGCATCTCCAGCTGTTGAAAAATTGCAAATTTCCTTGGTTTCCATGGAGTAAGAGCCGTTGCTGGGCACGTGATTTTGACATCAATGATTATTCAATTGTGGCTACAGCCAAAAGTATTGGTCGGAGAGCAACGCGGTTTGCACCATTCGATTTCTCGTCACAAAATACGTCGGATTAGCCTCTTACCAGCAGCATTGGAACAGTTTTTCCACTTTTGGATTTTTGCCTGGTCTTTTTGCGAATTGAAATCGGCTACATTTACTATGTACCATTGCGACTGGTCATTACTATATTCAACTTTTCATTATAAGTTATGTGCCCTTCGGTAGCCCAGACGACGTCAAATCTTTGGGCCAAGCCCATTTAACTCACCCAGCAAATGTCTTACTTCTAAGTCGAAGACAAACTTAATGTCTTTATCTACATGTAGAAAAACCACACCATTTGTATATAAAAACACAAGGTACTTGATACAGTCTGCTGTAAAAAGTACAATTGAACACTGACCCACATTAATAAGGTGCCAAAAGATGCGCAATTGGGCCAGGCATCTCCAGCTGTTGAAAAATTGCAAATTTCTATGGTTTCCATGGAGTAAGAGCCGTTGCTGGGCACGTGATCTTGATATCAATGATTATTCAATTGTGGCTACAGCCAAACGTATTGGTCGGAGAGCAACGCGGTTTGCACCATTCGATTTCTCGTCACAAAATACGTCGGATTAGCCTTTTACCAGCAGCATTGGAACAGTTTTTCTACTTTTGGATTTTTACCTGGTCTTTTTGCTAATTGAAATCGGCTACATTAACTATGTACAATCGCGACTGGTCATTACTATATTCAACATTTCATTATAAGTTATGTGCCCTTCGGTAGCCCAGACGACGTCAAATCTTTGGGCCAAGCCCATTTAACTCACCCAGCAAATGTCTTACTTCTAAGTCGAAGAAAAACTCAATGTCTTTATCTACATGTAGAAAAACCACACCATTTGTATGTAAAAAAACACAAGGTACATGACACAGTCCGCTGTAAAAAGTACAATTGAACACTGACCCACATCAATAAGGTGCCAAAAGATGCGCAATTGGGCCAGGCATCTCCAGGTGTTGAAAAATTGCAAATTTCTATGGTTTCCATGGAGTAAGAGCCGTTGCTGGGCACGTGATCTTGACATCAATGATTATTCATTTGTGGCTACAGCCCAAAGTATTGGTCGGAGAGCAACGCGGTTTGCACCATTCGATTTCTCGTCAAAAATACGTCGGATTAGCCTCTTACCAGCAGCATTGGAACAGTTTTTCCACTTTTGGATTTTTGCCTGGTCTTTTTGCGAATTGAAATCGGCTACATTTACTATGTACCATCGCGACTGGTCATTACTATATTCAACTTTTCATTATAAGTTATGTGCCCTTCGGTAGCCCAGACGACGTCAAATCTTTGGGCCAAGCCCATTTAACTCACCCAGCAAATGTCTTACTTCTAAGTCGAAGACAAACTCAATGTCTTTATCTACATGTAGAAAAACCACACCATTTGTATATAAAAAAACACAAGGTACATGACACAGTCCGCTGTAAAAAGTACAATTGAACACTGACCCACATCAATAAGGTGCCAAAAGATGCGCAATTGGGCCAGGCATCTCCAGCTGTTGAAAAATTGCAAATTTCCTTGGTTTCCATGGAGTAAGAGCCGTTGCTGGGCACGTCATCTTGACATCAATGATTATTCAATTGTGGCTACAGCCATACGTATTGGTCGGAGAGCAACGCGGTTTGCATCATTCGATTTCTCGTCACAAAATACGTCGGATTAGCCTCTTACCAGCAGCATTGGAACAGTTTTTCCACTTTTGCATTTTTGCCTGGTCTTTTTGCAAATTGAAATCGGCTACATTTACTATGTACCATTGCGACTGGTCATTACTATATTCAACTTTTCATTATAAGTTATGTGCCCTTCGGTAGCCCAGACGACGTCAAATCTTTGGGCCAAGCCCATTTAACTCACCCAGCAAATGTCTTACTTCTAAGTCGAAGACAAACTTAATGTCTTTATCTACATGTAGAAAAACCACACCATTTGTATATAAAAAACACAAGGTACTTGATACAGTCTTCTGTAAAAAGTACAATTGAACACTGACCCACATTAATAAGGTGCCAAAAGATGCGCAATTGGGCCAGGCATCTCCAGGTGTTGAAAAATGGCAAATTTCTATGGTTTCCATGGAGTAAGAGCCGTTGCTGGGCACGTGATCTTGATATTAATGATTATTCAATTGTGGCTACAGCCAAACGTATTGGTCGGAGAGCAACGCGGTTTGCACCATTCGATTTCTCGTCACAAAATACGTCGGATTAGCCTCTTACCAGCAGCATTGGAACAGTTTTTCTACTTTTGGATTTTTACCTGGTCTTTTTGCTAATTGAAATCGGCTACATTAACTATGTACAATCGCGACTGGTCATTACTATATTCAACATTTCATTATAAGTTATGTGCCCTTCGGTAGCCCAGACGACGTCAAATCTTTGGGCCAAGCCCATTTAACTCACCCAGCAAATGTCTTACTTCTAAGTCGAAGAAAAACTCAATGTCTTTATCTACATGTAGAAAAACCACACCATTTGTATGTAAAAAAACACAAGGTACATGACACAGTCCGCTGTAAAAAGTACAATTGAACACTGACCCACATCAATAAGGTGCCGAAAGATGCGCAATTGGGCCAGGCATCTCCAGCTGTTGAAAAATTGCAAATTTCTATGGTTTCCATGGAGTAAGAGCCGTTGTTGGGCACGTGATCTTGACATCAATGATTATTCATTTGTGGCTACAGCCCAAAGTATTGGTCGGAGAGCAACGCGGTTTGCACCATTCGATTTCTCGTCAAAAATACGTCGGATTGGCCTCTTACCAGCAGCATTGGAACAGTTTTTCCACTTTTGGATTTTTGCCTGGTCTTTTTGCGAATTGAAATCGGCTACATTTACTATGTACCATCGCGACTGGTCATTACTATATTCAACTTTTCATTATAAGTTATGTGCCCTTCGGTAGCCCAGACGACGTCAAATCTTTGGGCCAAGCCCATTTAACTCACCCAGCAAATGTCTTACTTCTAAGTCGAAGACAAACTCAATGTCTTTATCTACATGTAGAAAAACCACACCATTTGTATATAAAAAAACACAAGGTACATGACACAGTCCGCTTTAAAAAGTACAATTGAACACTGACCCACATCAATAAGGTGCCAAAAGATGCGCAATTGGGCCAGGCATCTCCAGGTGTTGAAAAAATGCTAATTTCCTTGGTTTCCATGGAGTAAGAGCCGTTGCTGGGCACGTCATCTTGACATCAATGATTATTCAATTGTGGCTACAGCCAAAAGTATTAGTCGGAGAGCAACGCGGTTTGCACCATTCGATTTCTCGTCACAAAATACGTCGGATTAGCCTCTTACCAGCAGCATTGGAAAAATTTTTCCACTTTTGGATTTTTGCCTGGTCTTTTTGCGAATTGAAATCGGCTACATTTACTATGTACCATCGCGACTGGTCATTACTATATTCAACTTTTAATTAAAAGTTATGTGCCCTTCGGTAGCCCAGACGACGTCAAATCTTTGGGCCAAGCCCATTTAACTCACCCAGCAAATGTCTTACTTCTAAGTCGAAGACAAACTCAATGTCTTTATCTACATGTAGAAAAACCACACCATTTGTATATAAAAAAACACAAGGTACATGACACAGTCCGCTTTAAAAAGTACAACTGAACACTGACCCACATCAATAAGGTGCCAAAAGATGCGCAATTGGGCCAGGCATCTCCAGCTGTTGAAAAATTGCAAATTTCCTTGGTTTCCATGGAGTAAGAGCCGTTGATGGGCACGTGATTTTGACATCAATGATTATTCAATTGTGGCTACAGCCATACCTATTGGTCGGAGAGCAACGCGGTTTGCACCATTCGATTTCTCGTCACAAAATACGTCGGATTAGCCTCTTACCAGCAGCATTGGAACAGTTTTTCCACTTTTGGATTTTTGCCTGGTCTTTTTGCGAATTGAAATCGGCTACATTTACTATGTACCATTGCGACTGGTCATTACTATATTCAACTTTTCATTATAAGTTATGTGCCCTTCGGTAGCCCAGACGACGTCAAATCTTTGGGCCAAGCCCATTTAACCCACCCAGCAAATGTCTTACTTCTAAGTCGAAGACAAACTCAATGTCTTTACCTACATGTAGAGAAACTACACCATTTGTATATAAAAAACAAAAGGTACTTGATACAGTCTGCTGTGAAAAGTACAATTGAACACTGACCCACATCAATAAGGTGCCAAAAGATGCGCAATTGGGCCAGGCATCTCCAGCTGTTGAAAAATTGCAAATTTCTATGGTTTCCATGGAGTAAGAGCCGTTGCTGGGCACGTGATTTTGACATCAATGATTATTCAATTGTGGCTACAGCCAAAAGTATGGTCGGAGAGCAACGCGGTTTGCACCATTCGATTTATCGTCAAAAATACGTCGGATTAGCCTCTTACCAGCAGCATTGGAACAGTTTTTTCCACTTTTGGGATTTTTGCCTGGTCTTTTTGCGAATTGAAATCGGCTACATTTACTATGTACCATCGCGACTGGTCATTACTATATTCAACTTTTTATTATAAGTTATGTGCCCTTCGGTAGCCCAGACGACGTCAAATCTTTGGGCAAGCCCATTTAACTCACCCAGCAAATGTCTTACTTCTAAGTCGAAGAAAAACTCAATGTCTTTATCTACATGTAGAAAAACCACACCATTTGCCATTTGTATATAAAAAAACACAAGGTACATGACACAGTCCGCTGTAAAAAGTACAATTGAACACTGACCCACATTAATGAGGTGCCAAAAGATGCGCAATTGGGCCAGGCATCTCCAGCTGTTGAAAAATTGCAAATTTCCTTGGTTTCCATGGAGTAAGAGCCGTTGCTGGGCACGTGATCTTGACATCAATGATTATTCATTTGTGCTACAGCCAAAAGTATTGGTCGGAGAGCAACGCGGTTTGCAACCATTCGATTTCTCGTCAAAAGTACGTCGGATTAGCCTCCTTACCAGCAGCATTGGAAAAATTTTTCCACTTTTGGATTTTTGCCTGGTCTTTTTGCGAATTGAAATCGCCTACATTTACTATGTACCATCGCGACTGGTCATTACTATATTCAACTTTTCATTATAAGTTATGTGCCCTTCGGTAGCCCAGACGACGTCAAATCTTTGGGCCAAGCCCATTTAACTCACCCAGCAAATGTCTTACTTCTAAGTCGAAGACAAACTCAATGTCTTTATCTACATGTAGAAAACCACACCATTTGTATAATAAAAAAAACACAAGGTACATGACACAGTCCGCTGTAAAAAAGTACAATTGAACACTGACCCACATCAATAAGGTGCCAAAAGATGGCGCAATTGGGCCAGGCATCTCCAGCTGTTGAAAATTGCAAATTTCCTTGGTTTCCATGGAGTAAGAGCCGTTGCTGGGCACGTCATCTTGACATCAATGATTATTCCAATTGTGGCTACAGCCATACGTATTGGTCCGGAGAGCAACGCGGTTTGCACCATTCGATTTCTCGTCACAAAATACGTCGGATTAGCCTCTTACCAGCAGCATTGGAACAGTTTTTCCACTTTTGGATTTTTGCCTGGTCTTTTTTGCGAATTGAAATCGGCTACATTTACTATGTACCATTGCGACTGGTCATTACTATATTCAACTTTTCATTATAAGTTATGTGCCCTTCGGTAGCCCAGACGACGTCAAGTCTTTGGGCCAAGCCCATTTAACTCACCCAGCAAATGTCTTACTCCTAAGTCGAAGAAAAACTCAATGTCTTATCTACATGTAGAGAAACTACACCATTTGTATATAAAAAACAAAAGGTACTTGATACAGTCTGTTGTGAAAATTACAATTGAACACTGACCCACATCAATAAGGTGCCAAAAGATGCGCAATTGGGCCAGGCATCTCCAGCTGTTGAAAAATTGCAAATTTCTATGGTTTCCATGGAGTAAGAGCCGTTGCTGGGCACGTCATCTTGACATCAATGATTATTCAATTGTGGCTACAGCCAAACGTATTGGTCGGAGAGCAACGCGGTTTGCACCATTCGATTTCTCGTCACAAAATACGTCGATTAGCCTTTTACCAGCAGCATTGGAACAGTTTTTCTACTTTTGGATTTTTACCTGGTCTTTTTGCTAATTGAAATCGGCTACATTAACTATGTACAATCGCGGACTGGTCATTACTATATTCAACTTTTCATTATAAGTTATGTGCCCTTCCGTAGCCCAGACGACGTCAAATCTTTGGGCCAAGCCCATTTAACTCACCCAGCAAAATGTCTTACTTCTAAGTCGAAGAAAAACTCAATGTCTTTTATCTACATGTAGAAAAACCACACCATTTGTATATACAAAAACACAAGGTACATGACACAGTCCGCTGTAAAAAGTACAATTGAACACTGACCCACATCAATAAGGTGCCGAAAGATGCGCAATTGGGCCAGGCATCTCCAGCTGTTTAAAAATAACAAATTTTCTATGGTTTCCATGGAGTAAGAGCCGTTGCTGGGCACGTGATCTTGACATCAATGATTTATCAATTGTGGCTATAGCCAAAAGTATTGGTCGGAGAACAACGCGGTTTGCACCATTCGATTTCTCGTGACAAAATACGTCGGATTAGCCTCTTACAGCAGCATTGGAACAGTTTTTACACTTTTGGATTTTTGCCTGGTCTTTTTGCTAATTGAAATCGGCTACATTTACTACGTACCATTGCGACTGGTTATTACTATATTCAAGTTTTCATTATCAGTTATGTGCCCTTCGGTAGCCCAGACGACGTCAAATCTTCGGGCCAAGCCCATTTAACTCACCCAGCAAATGTCTTACTTCTAAGTCGAAGACAAACTCAATGTCTTTATCTACATGTAGAAAAACCACACCATTTGTATATAAAAAAACACAAGGTACATGACACAGTCTGCTGTAAAAAGAACAATTGAACACTGATCCACATCAATAAGGTGCCAAAAGATGCGCAATTGGGCCAGGCATCTCCAGCTGTTGAAAAATTGCAAATTTCTATGGTTTCCATGGAGTAAGAGCCGTTGCTGGGCACGTGATCTTGACATCAATGATTATTCATTTGTGGCTACAGCCAAAAGTATTGGTCGGAGAGCAACGCGGTTTGCACCATTCGATTTCTCGTCAAAAATACGTCGGATTAGCCTCTTACCAGCAGCATTGGAACAGTTTTTCCACTTTTGGATTTTTGCCAGGTCTTTTTGCGAATTGAAATCGGCTACATTTACTATGTACCATCGCGACTGGTCATTACTATATTCAACTTTTCATTATAAGTTATGTGCCCTTCGGTAGCCCAGACGACGTCAAATCTTTGGGCCAAGCCCATTTAACTCACCCAGCAAATGTCTTACTTCTAAGTCGAAGACAAACTCAATGTCTTTATCTACATGTAGAAAAACTACACCATTTGTATATAAAAAACAAAAGGTACTTGATACAGTCTGCTGTGAAAAGTACAATTGAACACTGACCCACATCAATAAGGTGCCAAAAGATGCGCAATTGGGCCAGGCATCTCCAGCTGTTGAAAAATTGCAAATTTTCTTGGTTTCCATGGAGTAAGAGCCGTTGCTGGGCACGTCATCTTGACATCAATGATTATTCAATTGTGGCTACAGCCAAAAGTATTGGTCGGAGAGCAACGCGGTTTGCACCATTCGATTTCTCGTGACAAAATACGTCGGATTAGCCTCTTACAGCAGCATTGGAACAGTTTTTCCACTTTTGGATTTTTGCCAGGTCTTTTTGCTAATTAAAATCGGCTACATTTACTACGTACCATTGCGACTGGTTATTACTATATTCAAGTTTTCATTATAAGTTATGTGCTCTTCGGTAGCCCAGACGACGTCAAATCTTCGGGCCAAGCCCATTTAACTCACCCAGCAAATGTCTTACTTCTAAGTCGTAGAAAAACTCAATGTCTTTATCTACATGTAGAAAAACCACACCATTTGTATATAAAAAAACACAAGGTACATGACACAGTCTGCTGTAAAAAGAACAATTGAACACTGATCCACATCAATAAGGTGCCAAAAGATGCGCAATTGGGCCAGGCATCTCCAGCTGTTGAAAAATTGCAAATTTCTATGGTTTCCATGGAGTAAGAGCCGTTGCTGGGCACGTGATCTTGACATCAATGATTATTCATTTGTGGCTACAGCCCAAAGTATTGGTCGGAGAGCAACGCGGTTTGCACCATTCGATTTCTCGTCAAAAATACGTCGGATTAGCCTCTTACCAGCAGCATTGGAACAGTTTTTCCACTTTTGGATTTTTACCTGGTCTTTTTGCGAATTGAAATCGGCTACATTTACTATGTACCATCGCGACTGGTCATTACTATATTCAACTTTTCATTATAAGTTATGTGCCCTTCGGTAGCCCAGACGACGTCAAATCTTTGGGCCAAGCCCATTTAACTCACCCAGCAAATGTCTTACTTCTAAGTCGAAGACAAACTCAATGTCTTTATCTACATGTAGAAAAACCACACCATTTGTATATAAAAAAACACAAGGTACATGACACAGTCCGCTGTAAAAAGTACAATTGAACACTGACCCACATCAATAAGGTGCCAAAAGATGCGCAATTGGGCCAGGCATCTCCAGCTGTTGAAAAATTGCAAATTTCTATGGTTTCCATGGAGTAAGAGCCGTTGCTGGGCACGTGATCTTGACATCAATGATTATTCATTTGTGGCTACAGCCAAACGTATTGGTCGGAGAGCAACGCGGTTTCCACCATTCGATTTCTCGTCAAAAATACGTCGGATTAGCCTCTTACCAGCAGCATTGGAACAGTTTTTCCACTTTTGGATTTTTGCCTGGTCTTTTTGCGAATTGAAATCGGCTACATTTACTATGTACCATCGCGACTGGTCATTACTATATTCAACTTTTCATTATAAGTTATGTGCCCTTCGGTAGCCCAGACGACGTCAAATCTTTGGGCCAAGCCCATTTAACTCACCCAGCAAATGTCTTACTTCTAAGTCGAAGACAAACTCAATGTCTTTATCTACATGTAGAAAAACCACACCATTTGTATATACAAAAACACAAGGTACATGACACAGTCCGCTGTAAAAAGTACAATTGAACACTGACCCACATCAATAAGGTGCCAAAAGATGCGCAATTGGGCCAGGCATCTCCAGCTGTTGAAAAATTGCAAATTTCCTTGGTTTCCATGGAGTAAGAGCCGTTGCTGGGCACGTCATCTTGACATCAATGATTATTCAATTGTGGCTACAGCCAAAAGTATTGGTCGGAGAGCAACGCGGTTTGCACCATTCGATTTCTCGTCAAAAATACGTCGGATTAGCCTCTTACCAGCAGCATTGGAACAGTTTTTCCACTTTTGGATTTTTGCCTGGTCTTTTTGCGAATTGAAATCGGCTACATTTACTATGTACCATCGCGACTGGTCATTACTATATTCAACTTTTCATTATAAGTTATGTGCCCTTCGGTAGCCCAGACGACGTCAAATCTTTGGGCCAAGCCCATTTAACACACCCAGCAAATGTCTTACTTCTAAGTCGAAGACAAACTCAATGTCTTTATCTACATGTAGAAAAACCACACCATTTGTATATACAAAAACACAAGGTACATGACACAGTCCGCTGTAAAAAGTACAATTGAACACTGACCCACATCAATAAGGTGCCGAAAGATGCGCAATTGGGCCAGGCATCTCCAGCTGTTGAAAAATTGCAAATTTCTATGGTTTCCATGGAGTAAGAGCCGTTGCTGGGCACGTGATCTTGACATCAATGATTATTCATTTGTGGCTACAGCCAAACGTATTGGTCGGAGAGCAACGCGGTTTGCACCATTCGATTTCTCGTCACAAAATACGTCGGATTAGCCTCTTACCAGCAGCATTGGAACAGTTTTTCCACTTTTGGATTTTTACCTGGTCTTTTTGCTAATTGAAATCGGCTACATTAACTATGTACAATCGCGACTGGTCATTACTATATTCAACTTTTCATTATAAGTTATGTGCCCTTCGGTAGCCCAGACGACGTCAAATCTTTGGGCAAAGCCCATTTAACTCACCCAGCAAATGTCTTACTTCTAAGTCGAAGAAAATCTCAATGTCTTTATCTACATGTAGAAAAACCACACCATTTGTATATACAAAAACACAAGGTACATGACACAGTCCGCTGTAAAAAGTACAATTGAACACTGACCCACATCAATAAGGTGCCAAAAGATGCGCACATGGGCCAGGCATCTCCAGCTGTTGAAAAATTGCAAATTTCTATGGTTTCCATGGAGTAAGAGCCGTTGCTGGGCACGTCATCTTGACATCAATGATTATTCAATTGTGGCTACAGCCAAACGTATTGGTCGGAGAGCAACGCGGTTTGCACCATTCGATTTCTCGTCACAAAATACGTCGGATTAGCCTCTTACCAGCAGCATTGGAACAGTTTTTCCACTTTTGGATTTTTACCTGGTCTTTTTGCTAATTGAAATCGGCTACATTAACTATGTACAATCGCGACTGGTCATTACTATATTCAACATTTCATTATAAGTTATGTGCCCTTCGGTAGCCCAGACGACGTCAAATCTTTGGGCAAAGCCCATTTAACTCACCCAGCAAATGTCTTACTTCTAAGTCGAAGAAAATCTCAATGTCTTTATCTACGTGTAGAAAAACCACACCATTTGTATATAAAAAAACAAAAGGTACTTAATACATCCTGCTGTAAAAAGTACAATTGAACACTGACCCACATCAATAAGGTGCCAAAAGATGCGCAATTGGGCCAGGCATCTCCAGCTGTTGAAAAATTGCAAATTTCTATGGTTTCCATGGAGTAAGAGCCGTTGCTGGGCACTTCATCTTGACATCAATAATTATTCAATTGTGGCTACAGCCAAACGTATTGGTCGGAGAGCAACGCGGTTTGCACCATTCGATTTCTCGTGACAAAATACGTCGGATTAGCCTCTTACCAGCAGCATTGGAACAGTTTTTCCACTTTTGGATTTTTTGCCTGGTCTTTTTGCGAATTGAAATCGGCTACATTTACTATGTACCATCGCAACTGGTCATTACTATATTCAACTTTTCATTATAAGTTATGTGCCCTTCGGTAGCCCAGACGACGTCAAATCTTTGGGCCAAGCCCATTTAACTCACCCAGCAAATGTCTTACTTCTAAGTCGAAGAAAAACTCAATGTCTTTATCTACATGTAGAAAAACCACACCATTTGTATATACAAAAACACAAGGTACATGACACAGTCCGCTGTAAAAAGTACAATTGAACACTGACCCACATCAATAAGGTGCCAAAAGATGCGCAATTGGGCCAGGCATCTCCAGCTGTTGAAAAATTGCAAATTTCCTTGGTTTCCATGGAGTAAGAGCCGTTGCTGGGCACGTGATCTTGACATCAATGATTATTCAATTGTGGCTACAGCCAAAAGTATTGGTCGGAGAGCAACGCGGTTTGCACCATTCGATTTCTCGTCAAAAATACGTCGGATTAGCCTCTTACCAGCAGCATTGGAACAGTTTTTCCACTTTTGGATTTTTGCCTGGTCTTTTTGCGAATTGAAATCGGCTACATTTACTATGTACCATCGCAACTGGTCATTACTATATTCAACTTTTCATTATAAGTTATGTGCCCTTCGGTAGCCCAGACGACGTCAAATCTTTGGGCAAAGCCCATTTAACTCACCCAGCAAATGTCTTACTTCTAAGTCGAAGAAAATCTCAATGTCTTTATCTACATGTAGAAAAACCACACCATTTGTATATACAAAAACACAAGGTACATGACACAGTCCGCTGTAAAAAGTACAATTGAACACTGACCCACATCAATAAGGTGCCAAAAGATGCGCACATGGGCCAGGCATCTCCAGCTGTTGAAAAATTGCAAATTTCTATGGTTTCCATGGAGTAAGAGCCGTTGCTGGGCACGTCATCTTGACATCAATGATTATTCAATTGTGGCTACAGCCAAACGTATTGGTCGGAGAGCAACGCGGTTTGCACCATTCGATTTCTCGTCACAAAATACGTCGGATTAGCCTCTTACCAGCAGCATTGGAACAGTTTTTCCACTTTTGGATTTTTACCTGGTCTTTTTGCTAATTGAAATCGGCTACATTAACTATGTACAATCGCGACTGGTCATTACTATATTCAACATTTCATTATAAGTTATGTGCCCTTCGGTAGCCCAGACGACGTCAAATCTTTGGGCAAAGCCCATTTAACTCACCCAGCAAATGTCTTACTTCTAAGTCGAAGAAAATCTCAATGTCTTTATCTACGTGTAGAAAAACCACACCATTTGTATATAAAAAAACAAAAGGTACTTAATACATCCTGCTGTAAAAAGTACAATTGAACACTGACCCACATCAATAAGGTGCCAAAAGATGCGCAATTGGGCCAGGCATCTCCAGCTGTTGAAAAATTGCAAATTTCTATGGTTTCCATGGAGTAAGAGCCGTTGCTGGGCACTTCATCTTGACATCAATAATTATTCAATTGTGGCTACAGCCAAACGTATTGGTCGGAGAGCAACGCGGTTTGCACCATTCGATTTCTCGTGACAAAATACGTCGGATTAGCCTCTTACCAGCAGCATTGGAACAGTTTTTCCACTTTTGGATTTTTGCCTGGTCTTTTTGCGAATTGAAATCGGCTACATTTACTATGTACCATCGCAACTGGTCATTACTATATTCAACTTTTCATTATAAGTTATGTGCCCTTCGGTAGCCCAGACGACGTCAAATCTTTGGGCCAAGCCCATTTAACTCACCCAGCAAATGTCTTACTTCTAAGTCGAAGAAAAACTCAATGTCTTTATCTACATGTAGAAAAACCACACCATTTGTATATACAAAAACACAAGGTACATGACACAGTCCGCTGTAAAAAGTACAATTGAACACTGACCCACATCAATAAGGTGCCAAAAGATGCGCAATTGGGCCAGGCATCTCCAGCTGTTGAAAAATTGCAAATTTCCTTGGTTTCCATGGAGTAAGAGCCGTTGCTGGGCACGTGATCTTGACATCAATGATTATTCAATTGTGGCTACAGCCAAAAGTATTGGTCGGAGAGCAACGCGGTTTGCACCATTCGATTTCTCGTCAAAAATACGTCGGATTAGCCTCTTACCAGCAGCATTGGAACAGTTTTTCCACTTTTGGATTTTTGCCTGGTCTTTTTGCGAATTGAAATCGGCTACATTTACTATGTACCATCGCAACTGGTCATTACTATATTCAACTTTTCATTATAAGTTATGTGCCCTTCGGTAGCCCAGACGACGTCAAATCTTTGGGCCAAGCCCATTTAACACACCCAGCAAATGTCTTACTTCTAAGTCGAACACAAACTCAATGTCTTTATCTACATGTAGAAAAACCACACCATTTGTATATACAAAAACACAAGGTACATGACACAGTCCGCTGTAAAAAGTACAATTGAACACTGACCCACATCAATAAGGTGCCAAAAGATGCGCAATTGGGCCAGACATCTCCAGCTGTTGAAAAATTGCAAATTTCTATGGTTTCCATGGAGTAAGAGCCGTTGCTGGGCACGTGATCTTGACATCAATGATTATTCATTTGGGGCTACAGCCAAACGTATTGGTCGGAGAGCAACGCGGTTTGCACCTTTCAATTTCTCGTCACAAAATACGTCGGATTAGCCTCTTACCAGCAGCATTGGAACAGTTTTTCTACTTTTGGATTTTTGCCTGGTCTTTTTGCGAATTGAAATCGGCTACAATTACTATGTACCATTGCGACTGGTCATTACTATATTCAACTTTTCATTATAAGTTATGTGCCCTTCGGTAGCCCAGACGACGTCAAATATTTGGGCCAAGCCCATTTAACTCACCCAGCAAATGTATTACTTCTAAGTCGAAGACAAACTCAATGTCTTTATCTACATGTAGAGAAACTACACCATTTGTATATAAAAAACAAAAGGTACTTAATACAGTCTGCTGTGAAAAGTACAATTGAACACTGACCCACATCAATAAGGTGCCAAAAGATGCGCAATTGGGCCAGGCATCTCCAGCTGTTGAAAAATTGCAAATTTCTATGGTTTCCATGGAGTAAGAGCCGTTGCTGGGCACGTCATCTTGACATCAATGATTATTCAATTGTGGCTACAGCCAAACGTATTGGTCGGAGAGCAACGCGGTTTGCACCATTCGATTTCTCGTCAAAAATACGCCGGATTAGCCTCTTACCAGCAGCATTGGAACAGTTTTTCCACTTTTGGATTTTTGCCTGGTCTTTTTGCGAATTGAAATCGGCTACATTTACTATGTACCATCGCGACTGGTCATTACTATATTCAACTTTTCATTATAAGTTATGTGGCCTTCGGTAGCCCAGACGACGTCAAATCTTTGGGCCAAGCCCATTTAACTCACCCAGCAAATGTCTTACTTCTAAGTCGAAGAAAAACTCAATGTCTTTATCTACATGTAGAAAAACCACACCATTTGTATATAAAAAAACACAAGGTACATGACACAGTCCGCTGTAAAAAGTACAATTGAACACTGACCCACATCAATAAGGTGCCAAAAGATGCGCAATTGGGCCAGGCATCTCCAGGTGTTGAAAAATTGCAAATTTTCTTGGTTTCCATGGAGTAAGAGCCGTTGCTGGGCACGTGATCTTGACATCAATGATTATTCAATTGTGGCTACAGCCCAAAGTATTGGTCGGAGAGCAACGCGGTTTGCACCATTCGATTTCTCGTCAAAAATACGTCGGATTAGCCTCTTACCAGCAGCATTGGAACAGTTTTTCCACTTTTGGATTTTTGCCTGGTCTTTTTGCGAATTGAAATCGGCTACATTTACTATGTACCATCGCGACTGGTCATTACTATATTCAACTTTTCATTATAAGTTATGTGCCCTTCGGTAGCCCAGACGACGTCAAATCTTTGGGCCAAGCCCATTTAACTCACCCAGCAAATGTCTTACTTCTAAGTCGAAGACAAACTCAATGTCTTTATCTACATGTAGAAAAACCACACCATTTGTATATAAAAAAACACAAGGTACATGACACAGTCCGCTGTAAAAAGTACAATTGAACACTGACCCACATCAATAAGGTGCCAAAAGATGCGCAATTGGGCCAGGCATCTCCAGCTGTTGAAAAATTGCAAATTTCCTAGGTTTCCATGGAGTAAGAGCCGTTGCTGGGCACGTGATCTTGACATAAATGATTATTCAATTGTGGCTACAGCCAAAAGTATTGGTCGGAGAGCAACGCGGTTTGCTCCATTCGATTTCTCGTCAAAAATACGTCGGATTAGCCTCTTACCAGCAGCATTGGAACAGTTTTTCCACTTTTGGATTTTTGCCTGGTCTTTTTTGCGAATTGAAATCGGCTACATCTACTATGTACCATTGCGACTGGTCATTACTATATTCAATTTTTCATTATAAGTTATGTGCCCTTCGGTAGCCCAGACGACGTCAAATCTTTGGGCCAAGCCCATTTAACTCACCCAGCAAATGTCTTACTTCTAAGTCGAAGACAAACTCAATGTCTTTATCTACATGTAGAGAAACTACACCATTTGTATATAAAAAACAAAAGGTACTTGATACAGTCTGCTGTGAAAAGTACAATTGAACACTGACCCACATCAATAAGGTGCCAAAAGATGCGCAATTGGGCCAGGCATCTCCAGCTGTTGAAAAATTGCAAATTTCTATGGTTTCCATGGATTAAGAGCCGTTGCTGGGCACGTCATCTTGACATCAATGATTATTCAATTGTGGCTACAGCCAAACGTATTGGTCGGAGAGCAACGCGGTTTGCACCATTCGATTTCTCGTGACAAAATACGTCGGATTAGCCTCTTACAAGCAGCATTGGAACAGTTTTTCCACTTTTGGATTTTTACCTGGTCTTTTTGCTAATTGAAATCGGCTACATTAACTATGTACAATTGCGACTGGTCATTACTATATTCAACTTTTCATTATAAGTTATGTGCCCTTCGGTAGCCCAGACGACGTCAAATCTTTGGGCCAAGCCCATTTAACTCACCCAGCAATTGTCTTACTTCTAAGTCGAAGAAAATCTCAATGTCTTTATCTACATGTAGAAAAACCACACCATTTGTATATAAAAAAACACAAGGTACATGACACAGTCCGCTGTAAAAAGTACAATTGAACACTGACCCACATCAATAAGGTGCCAAAAGATGCGCAATTGGGCCAGGCATCTCCAGCTGTTGAAAAATTGCAAATTTTCTTGGTTTCCATGGAGTAAGAGCCGTTGCTGGGCACGTCATCTTGACATCAATGATTATTCAATTGTGGCTACAGCCAAAAGTATTGGTCGGAGAGCAACGCGGTTTGCACCATTCGATTTCTCGTGACAAAATACGTCGGATTAGCCTCTTACAGCAGCATTGGAACAGTTTTTCCACTTTTGGATTTTTACCTGGTCTTTTTGCTAATTGAAATCGGCTACATTTACTACGTACCATTGCGACTGGTTATTACTATATTCAAGTTTTCATTATCAGTTATGTGCTCTTCGGTAGCCCAGACGACGTCAAATCTTCGGGCCAAGCCCATTTAACTCACCCAGCAAATGTCTTACTTCTAAGTCGTAGAAAAACTCAATGTCTTTATCTACATGTAGAAAAACCACACCATTTGTATATAAAAAAACACAAGGTACATGACACAGTCTGCTGTAAAAAGAACAATTGAACACTGATCCACATCAATAAGGTGCCAAAAGATGCGCAATTGGGCCAGGCATCTCCAGCTGTTGAAAAAATTGCAAATTTCTATGGTTTCCATGGAGTAAGAGCCGTTGCTGGGCACGTGATCTTGACATCAATGATTATTCATTTGTGGCTACAGCACAAAGTATTGGTCGGAGAGCAACGCGGTTTGTACCCATTCGATTTCTCGTCAAAAATACGTCGGATTAGCCTCTTACCAGCAGCAATTGGAACAGTTTTTCCACTTTTGGATTTTTACCTGGTCTTTTTGCGAATTGAAATCGGCTACATTTACTATGTACCATCGCGGACTGGTCATTACTATATTCTAACTTTTCATTATAAGTTATGTGCCCTTCGGTAGCCCAGACGACGTCAAATCTTTGGGCCAAGCCCATTTAACTCACCCAGCAAAACTTCTAAGTCGAACACAAACTCAATGTCTTTATCTACATGTAGAAAAACCACACCATTTGTATATACAAAAACACAAGGTACATGACACAGTCCGCTGTAAAAAGTACAATTGAACACTGACCCACATCAATAAGGTGCCAAAAGATGCGCAATTGGGCCAGGCATCTCCAGGTGTTGAAAAATTGCAAATTTCCTTGGTTTCCATGGAGTAAGAGCCGTTGCTGGGCACGTCATCTTGACATCAATGATTATTCAATTGTGGCTACAGCCAAAAGTCTTGGTCGGAGAGCAACGCGGTTTGCACCATTCGATTTCTCGTCAAAAAATACGTCGGATTAGCCTCTTACCAGCAGCATTGGAACAGTTTTTCCACTTTTGGATTTTTGCCTGGTCTTTTTGCGAATTGAAATCGGCTACATTTACTATGTACCATCGCGACTGGTCATTACTATATTCAACTTTTCATTATAAGTTATGTGCCCTTCGGTAGCCCAGACGACGTCAAATCTTTGGGCCAAGCCCATTTAACTCACCCAGCAAATGTCTTACTTCTAAGTCGAACACAAACTCATTGTCTTTATCTACATGTAGAAAAACCACACCATTTGTATACACAAAAACACAAGGTACATGACACAGTCCGCTGTAAAAAGTACAATTGAACACTGACCCACATCAAACAGGTGCGAAAAGATGCGCAATTGGGCCAGGCATCTCCAGCTGTTGAAAAATTGCAAATTTCTATGGTTTCCATGGAGTAAGAGCCGTTGCTGGGCACGTCATCTTGACATCAATGATTATTCAATTGTGGCTACAGCCAAACGTATTGGTTGGAGAGCAACGCGGTTTGCACCATTCGATTTCTCGTCACAAAATACGTCGGATTAGCCTCTTACCAGCAGCATTGGAACAGTTTTTCCACTTTTGGATTTTTACCTGGTCTTTTTGCTAATTGAAATCGGCTACATTAACTATGTACAATTGCGACTGGTCATTACTATATTCAACTTTTCATTATAAGTTATGTGCCCTTCGCTAGCCCAGACGACGTCAAATCTTTGGGCTAAGCCCATTTAACTCACCCAGCAAATGTCTTACTTCTAAGTCGAAGAAAATCTCAATGTCTTTATCTACATGTAGAAAAACCACACCATTTGTATATAAAAAACACAAGCTACTTGATACATCCTGCTGTAAAAAGTACAATTGAACACTGACCCACATCAATAAGGTGCCAAAAGATGCGCAATTGGGCCAGGCATCTCCAGCTGTTGAAAAATTGCAAATTTCCTTGGTTTCCATGGAGTAAGAGCCGTTGCTGGGCACGTGATCTTGATATCAATGATTATTCATTTGTGGCTACAGCCAAACGTATTGGTCGGAGAGCAACGCGGTTTGCACCATTCGATTTCTCGTCACAAAATACGTCGGATTACCCTCTTACCAGCAGCATTGGAACAGTTTTTCCACTTTTGGATTTTTGCCTGGTCTTTTTGCTAATTGAAATCGGCTACATTAACTATGTACAATCGCGACTGGTCATTACTATATTCAACTTTTCATTATAAGTTATGTGCCCTTCGGTAGCCCAGACGACGTCAAATCTTTGGGCCAAGCCCATTTGACTCACCCAGCAAATATCTTACTTCTAAGTCGAAGAAAATCTCAATGTCTTTATCTACATGTAGAAAAACCACACCATTTGTATATAAAAAAACACAAGGTACATGACACAGTCCGCTGTAAAAAGTACAATTGAACACTGACCCACATCAATAAGGTGCCAAAGGATGCGCAATTGGGCCAGGCATCTCCAGCTGTTGAAAAATTGCAAATTTCTATGGTTTCCATGGAGTAAGAGCCGTTGCTGGGCACGTGATCTTGACATCAATGATTATTCAATTGTGGCTACAGCCAAACGTATTGGTCGGAGAGCAACGCGGTTTGCACCATTCGATTTCTCGTGACAAAATACGTCGGATTAGCCTCTTACCAGCAGCATTGGAACAGTTTTTACACTTTTGGATTTTTGCCTGGTCTTTTTGCGAATGAAATCGGCTACATTTACTATGTACCATCGTGACTGGTCATTACTATATTCAACTTTTTATTATAAGTTATGTGCCCTTCGGTAGCTCAGACGACGTCAAATCTTTGGGCCAAGCCCATTTAACTCATCCAGCAAATGTCTTACTTCTAAGTCGAAGACAAACCCAATGTCTTTATCTACATGTAGAAAAACCACACCATTTGTATATAAAAAACACAAGGTACTTGATACAGTCTGCTGTAGAAACTACAATTGAACACTGACCCACATCAATAAGGTGCCAAAAGATGCGCAATTGGGCCAGGCATCTCCAGCTGTTGAAAAATTGCAAATTTCTATGGTTTCCATGGAGTAAGAGCCGTTGCTGGGCACGTGATCTTGACATCAATGATTATTCATTTGTGGCTACAGCCAAACGTATTGGTCGGAGAGCAACGCGGTTTGCACCATTCGATTTCTCGTCACAAAATACGTCGGATTAGCCTCTTACCAGCAGCATTGGAACAGTTTTTCCACTTTTGGATTTTTACCTGGTCTTTTTGCTAATTGAAATCGGCTACATTAACTATGTACAATCGCGACTGGTCATTACTATATTCAACTTTTTATTATAAGTTATGTGCCCTTCGGTAGCCCAGACGACGTCAAATCTTCGGGCCAAGCCCATTTAACTCACCCAGCAAATGTCTTACTTCTAAGTCGAAGAAAATCTCAATGTCTTTATCTACATGTAGAAAAACCACACCATTTGTATATAAAAAAACACAAGGTACTTAATATATCCTGCTGTAAAAAGTACAATTGAACACTGACCCACATCAATAAGGTGCCAAAAAATGCGCAATTGGGCCAGGCATCTCCAGCTGTTGAAAAATTGCAAATTTCTATGGTTTCCATGGAGTAAGAGCCGTTGCTGGGCACGTGATCTTGACATCAATGATTATTCAATTGTGGCTACAGCCAAACGTATTGGTCGGAGAGCAACGCGGTTTGCACCATTCGATTTCTCGTTACAAAATACGTCGGATTAGCCTTTTACCAGCAGCATTGGAACAGTTTTTCCACTTTTGGATTTTTGCCTGGTCTTTTTGCTAATTGAAATCGGCTACATTTACTATGTACCATCGCGACTGGTCATTACTATATTCAACTTTTTATTATAAGTTATGTGCCCTTCGGTAGCTCAGACGACGTCAAATCTTTGGGCCAAGCCCATTTAACTCACCAAGCAAATGTCTTACTTCTAACTCGAAGACAAACCCATTGTCTTTATCTGCATGTAGAAAAACCACACCATTTGTATATAAAAAACACAAGGTACTTGATACAGTCTGCTGTAAAAACTACAATTGAACACTGACCCACCTTAATAAGGTGCCAAAAGATGCGCAATTGGGCCAGGCATCTCCAGCTGTTGAAAAATTGCAAATTTCTGTGGTTTCCATGGAGTAAGAGCCGTTGCTGGGCACGTGATCTTGACATCAATGATTATTCATTTGTGGCTACAGCCAAACGTATTGGTCGGAGAGCAACGCGGTTTGCACCATTCGATTTCTCGTCACAAAATACGTCGGATTAGCCTCTTACCAGCAGCATTGGAACAGTTTTTCCACTTTTGGATTTTTGCCTGGTCTTTTTGCTAATTGAAATCGGCTACATTAACTATGTACAATCGCGACTGGTCATTACTATATTCAACTTTTCATTATAAGTTATGTGCCCTTCGGTAGCCCAGACGACGTCAAATCTTTGGGCCAAGCCCATTTGACTCACCCAGCAAATGTCTTACTTCTAAGTCGAAGAAAATCTCAATGTCTTTATCTACATGTAGAAAAACCACACCATTTGTATATAAAAAAACACAAGGTACATGACACAGTCCGCTGTAAAAAGTACAATTGAACACTGACCCACATCAATAAGGTGCCAAAATATGCGCAATTGGGCCAGGCATCTCCAGCTGTTGAAAAATTGCAAATTTCTATGGTTTCCATGGAGTAAGAGCCGTTGCTGGGCACGTCATCTTGACATCAATGATTATTCAATTGTGGCTACAGCCAAACGTATTGGTCGGAGAGCAACGCGGTTTGCACCATTCGATTTCTCGTGACAAAATACGTCGGATTAGCCTCTTACCAACAGCATTGGAACAGTTTTTCCACTTTTGGATTTTTGCCTGGTCTTTTTGCTAATTGAAATCGGCTACATTTACTACGTACCATTGCGACTGGTTATTACTATATTCAAGTTTTCATTATCAGTTATGTGCCCTTCGGTAGCCCAGACGACGTCAAATCTTCGGGCTAAGCCCATTTAACTCACCCAGCAAATGTCTTACTTCTAAGTCGAAGAAAAACTCAATGTCTTTATCTACATGTAGAAAAACCACACCATTTGTATTTAAAAAAACACAAGGTACATGACACAGTCTGCTGTAAAAAGTACAATTGAACACTGATCCACATCAATAAGGTGCCAAAAGATGCGCAATTGGGCCAGGCATCTCCAGCTGTTGAAAAATTGCAAATTTCTATGGTTTCCATGGAGTAAGAGCCGTTGCTGGGCACGTGATCTTGACATCAATGATTATTCATTTGTGGCTACAGCCCAAAGTATTGGTCGGAGAGCAACGCGGTTTGCTCCATTCGATTTCTCGTCAAAAATACGTCGGATTAGCCTCTTACAGCAGCATTGGAACAGTTTTTCCACTTTTGGATTTTTGCCTGGTGTTTTTGCGAATTGAAATCGGCTACATTTACTATGTACCATTCCGACTGGTCATTACTATATTCAACTTTTCATTATAAGTTATGTGCCCTTCGGTAGCCCAGACGACGTCAAATCTTTGGGCCAAGCCCATTTAACTCACCCAGCAAATGTCTTACTTCTAAGTCGAAGACAAACTCAATGTCTTTATCTACATGTAGAGACACTACACCATTTGTATAAAAAAAACACAAGGTACTTGATACAGTCCGCTGTAAAAAGTACAATTGAACACTGACCCACATCAATAAGGTGCCAAAAGATGCGCAATTGGGCCAGGCATCTCCAGGTGTTGAAAAATTGCAAATTTTCCTGGTTTCCATGGAGTAAGAGCCGTTGCTGGGCACGTGATCTTGACATCAATAATTATTCAATTGTGGCTACAGCCAAAATTATTGGTCGGAGAGCAACGCGGTTTCCACCATTCGATTTCTCGTCAAAAATACGTCGGATTAGCCTCTTACCAGCAGCATTGGAACAGTTTTTCCACTTTTGGATTTTTGCCTGGTCTTTTTGCGAATTGAAATCGGCTACATTTACTATGTACCATCGCGACTGGTCATTACTATATTCAACTTTTCATTATAAGTTATGTGCCCTTCGGTAGCCCAGACGACGTCAAATCTTTGGGCCAAGCCCATTTAACTCACCCAGCAAATGTCTTACTTCTAAGTCGAACACAAACTCAATGTCTTTATCTACATGTAGAAAAACCACACCATTTGTATATACAAAAACACAAGGTACATGACACAGTCTGCTGTGAAAAGTACAATTGAACACTGACCCACATCAATAAGGTGCCAAAAGATGCGCAATTGGGCCAGGCATCTCCAGCTGTTGAAAAATTGCAAATTTCTATGGTTTCCATGGAGTAAGAGCCGTTGCTGGGCACGTCATCTTGACATCAATGATTATTCAATTGTGGCTACAGCCAAACGTATTGGTCGGAGAGCAACGCGGTTTGCACCATTCGATTTCTCGTGACAAAATACGTCGATTAGCCTCTTACAAGCAGCATTGGAACAGTTTTTCCACTTTTGGATTTTTACCTGGTCTTTTTGCTAATTGAAATCGGCTACATTAACTATGTACAATCGCGACTGGTCATTACTATATTCAACTTTTCATTATAAGTTATGTGCCCTTCGGTAGCCCAGACGACGTCAAATCTTCGGGCTAAGCCCATTTAACTCACCCAGCAAATGTCTTACTTCTAAGTCGAACACAAACTCAATGTCTTTATCTACATGTAGAAAAACCACACCATTTGTATATAAAAAAACACAAGGTACATGACACAGTCCGCTGTAAAAAGTACAATTGAACACTGACCCACATCAATAAGGTGCCAAAAGATGCGCAATTGGGCCAGGCATCTCCAGGTGTTGAAAAATTGCAAATTTTCTTGGTTTCCATGGAGTAAGAGCCGTTGCTGGGCACGTGATCTTGACATCAATGATTATTCAATTGTGGCTACAGCCAAAAGTATTGGTCGGAGAGCAACGCGGTTTGCACCATTCGATTTCTCGTCAAAAATACGCCGGATTAGCCTCTTACCAGCAGCATTGGAACAGTTTTTCCACTTTTGGATTTTTACCTGGTCTTTTTGCGAATTGAAATCGGCTACATTTACTATGTACCATCGCGACTGGTCATTACTATATTCAACTTTTCATTATAAGTTATGTGCCCTTCGGTAGCCCAGACGACGTCAAATCTTTGGGCCAAGCCCATTTAACTCACCCAGCAAATGTCTTACTTCTAAGTCGAACACAAACTCAATGTCTTTATCTACATGTAGAAAAACCCACACCATTTGTATATAAAAAAACACAAGGTACATGACACAGTCCGCTGTAAAAAGTACAATTGAACACTGACCCACATCAATAAGGTGCCAAAAGATGCGCAATTGGGCCAGGCATCTCCAGCTGTTGAAAAATTGCAAATTTCTATGGTTTCCATGGAGTAAGAGCCGTTGCTGGGCACGTGATCTTGACATCAATGATTATTCATTTGTGGCTACAGCCCAAAGTATTGGTCGGAGAGCAACGCGGTTTGCACCATTCGATTTCTCGTCAAAAATACGCCGGATTAGCCTCTTACCAGCAGCATTGGAACAGTTTTTCCACTTTTGGATTTTTGCCTGGTCTTTTTGCGAATTGAAATCGGCTACATTTACTATGTACCATCGCGACTGGTCATTACTATATTCAACTTTTCATTATAAGTTATGTGGCCTTCGGTAGCCCAGACGACGTCAAATCTTTGGGCCAAGCCCATTTAACTCACCCAGCAAATGTCTTACTTCTAAGTCGAACACAAACTCAATGTCTTTATCTACATGTAGAAAAACCACACCATTTGTATATAAAAAAAACACAAGGTACATGACACAGTCCGCTGTAAAAAGTACAATTGAACACTGACCCACATCAATAAGGTGCCAAAAGATGCGCAATTGGGCCAGGCATCTCCAGCTGTTGAAAAATTGCAAATTTCTATGGTTTCCATGGAGTAAGAGCCGTTGCTGGGCACGTGATCTTGACATCAATGATTATTCATTTGTGGCTACAGCCCAAAGTATTGGTCGGAGAGCAACGCGGTTTGCACCATTCGATATTCGATTTCTCGTGACAAAATACGTCGGATTAGCCTCTTACCAACAGCATTGGAACAGTTTTTCCACTTTTGGATTTTTGCCTGGTCTTTTTGCGAATTGAAATCGGCTACATTTACTATGTACCATCGTGACTGGTCATTACTATATTCAACTTTTTATTATAAGTTATGTGCCCTTCGGTAGCTCAGACGACGTCAAATCTTTGGGCCAAGCCCATTTAACTCATCCAGCAAATGTCTTACTTCTAAGTCGAAGACAAACCCAATGTCTTTATCTACATGTAGAAAAACCACACCATTTGTATATAAAAAACACAAGGTACTTGATACAGTCTGCTGTAAAAAGTACAATTGAACACTGACCCACATTAATAAGGTGCCAAAAGATGCGCAATTGGGCCAGGCATCTTCAGCTGTTGAAAAATTGCAAATTTCTATGGTTTCCATGGAGTAAGAGCCGTTGCTGGGCACGTGATCTTGACATCAATGATTATTCATTTGTGGCTACAGCCAAACGTATTGGTCGGAGAGCAACGCGGTTTGCACCATTCGATTTCTCGTCACAAAATACGTCGGATTAGCCTCTTACCAGCAGCATTGGAACAGTTTTTCCACTTTTGGATTTTTACCTGGTCTTTTTGCTAATTGAAATCGGCTACATTAACTTTGTACAATCGCGACTGGTCATTACTATATTCAACTTTTCATTATAAGTTATGTGCCCTTCGGTAGCCCAGACGACGTCAAATCTTCGGGCCAAGCCCATTTAACTCACCCAGCAAATGTCTTACTTCTAAGTCGAAGGCAATCTCAATGTCTTTATCTACATGTAGAAAAACCACACCATTTGTATATAAAAAAAACACATTGTACATGACACAGTCCGCTGTAAAAAGTACAATTGAACACTGACCCACATCAATAAGGTGCCAAAAGATGCGCAATTGGGCCAGGCATCTCAGCTGTTGAAAAATTGCAAATTTCTATGGTTTCCATGGAGTAAGAGACGTTGCTGGGCACGTGATCTTGACATCAATGATTATTCAATTGTGGCTACAGCCAAAAGTATTTGTCGGAGAGCAACGCGGTTTGCACCATTCGATTTCTCGTCACAAAATACGTCGGATTAGCCTCTTACCAGCAGCATTGGAACAGTTTTTCCACTTTTGGATTTTTACCTGGTCTTTTTGCTAATTGAAATCCGCTACATTAACTATGTACAATCGCGACTGGTCATTACTATATTCAACTTTTCATTATAAGTTATGTGCCCTTCGGTAGCCCAGACGACGTCAAATCTTTGGGCAAAGCCCATTTAACTCACCCAGCAAATGTCTTACTTCTAAGTCGAAGACAATCTCAATGTCCTTTATCTACATGTAGAAAAACCACACCATTTGTATATAAAAAAAACACAAGGTACATGACACAGTCCGCTGTAAAAATTAAAATTGAACACTGACCCACATTAATAAGGTGCCAAAAGATGCGCATTGGGCCAGGCATCTCCAGCTGTTGAAAAATTGCAAATTTCTATGGTTTCCATGGAGTAAGAGCCGTTGCTGGGCACGTGATCTTGACATCAATGATTATTCATTTGTGGCTACAGCCAAACGTATTGGTCGGAGAGCAACGCGGTTTGCACCATTTCGATTTCTCGTCACTAAATACGTCGGATTAGCCTCTTACCAGCAGCATTGGAACAGTTTTTCCACTTTTGGGTTTTTACCTGGTCTTTTTGCTAATTGAAATCGGCTACATTAACTATGTACAATTGCGACTGGTCATTACTATATTCAACTTTTCATTATAAGTTATGTGGCCCTTCGGTAGCCCAGACGACGTCAAATCTTTGGCCAAGCCCATTTAACTCACCCAGCAAATATCTTACTTCTAAGTCGAGGAAAATCTCAATGTTTTTATCTACATGTAGAAAAACCACACCATTTGTATATAAAAAACACAAGGTACTTGATACATCCTGCTGTAAAAAGTACAATTGAACACTGACCCACATCAATAAGGTGCCAAAAGATGCGCAATTGGGCCAGGCATCTCCAGCTGTTGAAAAATTGCAAATTTCTGTGGTTTCCATGGAGTAAGAGCCGTTGCTGGGCACGTGATTCTTGACATCAATGATTATTCATTTGTGGCTACAGCCAAACGTATTGGTCGGAGAGCAACGCGGTTTGCACCATTCGATTTCTCGTCACAAAATACGTCGGATTAGCCTCTTACCAGCAGCATTGGAACAGTTTTTCCACTTTTGGATTTTTGCCTGGTCTTTTTGCTAATTGAAATCGGCTACATTAACTATGTACAATCGCGACTGGTCATTACTATATTCAACTTTTCATTATAAGTTATGTGCCCTTCGGTAGCCCAGACGACGTCAAATCTTTGGGCCAAGCCCATTTGACTCACCCAGCAAATGTCTTACTTCTAAGTCGAAGAAAATCTCAATGTCTTTATCTACATGTAGAAAAACCACACCATTTGTATATAAAAAAACACAAGGCACATGACACAGTCCGCTGTAAAAAGTACAATTGAACACTGACCCACATCAATAAGGTGCCAAAAGATGCGCAATTGGGCCAGGCATCTCCAGCTGTTGAAAAATTGCAAATTTCTATGGTTTCCATGGAGTAAGAGCCGTTGCTGGGCACGTCATCTTGACATCAATGATTATTCAATTGTGGCTACAGCCAAACGTATTGGTCGGAGAGCAACGCGGTTTGCACCATTCGATTTCTCGTCACAAAATACGTCGGATTAGCCTCTTACCAACAGCATTGGAACAGTTTTTTCCACTTTTGGATTTTTACCTGGTCTTTTTGCTAATTGAAATCGGCTACATTAACTATGTACAATCGCGACTGGTCATTACTATATTCAACTTTTCATTCTAAGTTATGTGCCCTTCGGTAGCCCAAACGACGTCAAATCTTCAGGCCAAGCCCATTTAACTCACCCAGTAAATGTCTTACTTCTAAGTCGAAGAAAAACTCATTGTCTTTATCTACATGTAGAAAAACCACACCATTTGTATATAAAAAACACAAGGTACATGACACAGTCCGCTGTAAAAAGTACAATTGAACACTGACCCACATCAATAAGGTGCCAAAAGATGCGCAATTGGGCCAGGCATCTCCAGCTGTTGAAAAATTGCAAATTTCCTTGGTTTCCATGGAGTAAGAGCCGTTGCTGGGCACGTGATCTTGACATCAATGATTATTCAATTGTGGCTACAGCCATACGTATTGGTCGGAGAGCAACGCGGTTTGCACCATTCGATTTCTCGTCACAAAATACGTCGGATTAGCCTCTTACCAGCAGCATTGGAACAGTTTTTCCACTTTTGGATTTTTGCCTGGTCTTTTTGCTAATTGAAATCGGCTACATTTACTATGTACCATTGCGACTGGTTATTACTATATTCAACTTTTCATTATAAGTTATGTGCATATCGGTAGCCCAGACGACGTCAAATCTTTGGGCCAAGCCCATTTAACTCACCCAGCAAATGTCTTACTTCTAAGTCGAAGAAAAACTCAATGTCTTTATCTACATGTAGAAAAACCACACCATTTGTATATAAAAAAACACAAGGTACATGACACAGTCCGCTGTAAAAAGTACAATTGAACACTGACCCACATCAATAAGGTGCCAAAAGATGCGCAATTGGGCCAGGCATCTCCAGCTGTTGAAAAATTGCAAATTTCTATGGTTTTCATGGAGTAAGAGCCGTTGCTGGGCACGTGATCTTGACATCAATGATTATTCAACTGTGGCTACAGCCAAACGTATTGGTCGGAGAGCAACGCGGTTTGCACCATTCGATTTCTCGTCAAAAATACGTCGGATTAGCCTCTTACCAGCAGCATTGGAACAGTTTTTCCACTTTTGGATTTTTGCCTGGTCTTTTTGCGAATTCAAAATCGGCTACATTTACTATGTACCATTGCGACTGGTCATTACTATATTCAACTTTTCATTATAAGTTATGTGCCCTTCGGTAGCCCAGACGACGTCAAATCTTTGGGCCAAGCCCATTTAACTCACCCAGCAAATGTCTTACTTCTAAGTCGAAGACAAACTTAATGTCTTTATCTACATGTAGAAAAACCACACCATTTGTATATAAAAAACACAAGGTACTTGATACAGTCTGCTGTAAAAAGTACAATTGAACACTGACCCACATCAATAAGGTGCCAAAAGATGCGCAATTGGGCCAGGCATCTCCAGCTGTTGAAAAATTGCAAATTTCTATGGTTTCCATGGAGTAAGAGCCGTTGCTGGGCACGTGATCTTGACATCAATGATTATTCATTTGTGGCTACAGCCAAACGTATTGGTCGGAGAGCAACGCGGTTTGCACCATTCGATTTCTCGTCAGAAAATACGTCGGATTAGCCTCTTACCAGCAGCATTGGAACAGTTTTTCCACTTTTGGATTTTTACCTTGTCTTTTTGCTAATTGAAATCGGCTACATTTACTATGTACCATTGCGACTGGTCATTACTTTATTCAACTTTTCATTGTAAGTTATGTGCCCTTCGGTAGCCCAGACGACGTCAAATCTTTGGGCCAAGCCCATTTAACTCACCCAGCAAATGTCTTACTTTTAAGTCGAAGACAAACTAAATGTCTTTATTTACATGTAGAAAAACCACACCATTTGTACATAAAAAAACACAAGGTACATGACACAGTCTGCTGTAAAAAGTACAATTGAACACTGACCCACATCAATAAGGTGCCAAAAGATGCGCAATTGGGCCAGGCATCTCCAGCTGTTGAAAAATTGCAAATTTCCTTGGTTTCCATGGAGTAAGAGCCGTTGCTGGGCACGTGATCTTGACATCAATGATTATTCAATTGTGGCTACAGCCATACGTATTGGTCGGAGAGCAACGCGGTTTGCACCATTCGATTTTTCGTCACAAAATACGTCGGATTAGCCTCTTACCAGCAGCATTGGAACAGTTTTTCCACTTTTGGATTTTTGCCTGGTCTTTTTGCTAATTGAAATCGGCTACATTTACTATGTACCATTGCGACTGGTTATTACTATATTCAACTTTTCATTATAAGTTATGTGCATTTCGGTAGCCCAGACGACGTCAAATCTTTGGGCCAAGCCCATTTAACTCACCCAGCAAATGTCTTACTTCTAAGTCGAAGAAAAACTCAATGTCTTTATCTACATGTAGAAAAACCACACCATTTGTATATAAAAAAACACAAGGTACATGACACAGTCCGCTGTAAAAAGTACAATTGAACACTGACCCACATCAATAAGGTGCCAAAAGATGCGCAATTGGGCCAGGCATCTCCAGCTGTTGAAAAATTGCAAATTTCTATGGTTTCCATGGAGTAAGAGCCGTTGCTGGGCACGTGATCTTGACATCAATGATTATTCAACTGTGGCTACAGCCAAACGTTATGGTCGGAGAGCAACGCGGTTTGCACCATTCGATTTCTCGTCACAAAATACGTCGGATTAGCCTCTTACCAGCAGCATTGGAACAGTTTTTCCACTTTTGGATTTTTACCTGGTCTTTTTGCTAATTGAAATCGGCTACATTTACTATGTACCATTGCGACTGGTCATTACTATATTCAACTTTTCATTATAAGTTATGTGCCCTTCGGTAGCCCAGACGACGTCAAATCTTTGGGCCAAGCCCATTTAACTCACCCAGCAAATGTCTTACTTTTAAGTCGAAGACAAACTAAATGTTTTTTTTTACATGTAGAAAAACCACACCATTTGTATATAAAAAAACACAAGGTACATGACACAGTCCGCTGTAAAAAGTACAATTGAACACTGACCCACATCAATAAGGTGCCGAAAGATGCGCAATTGGGCCAGGCATCTCCAGCTGTTGAAAAATTGCAAATTTCCTTGGTTTCCATGGAGTAAGAGCCGTTGCTGGGCACGTGATCTTGACATCAATGATTATTCAATTGTGGCTACAGCCAAACGTATTGGTCGGAGAGCAACGCGGTTTGCACCATTCGATTTCTCGTCACAAAATACGTCGGATTAGCCTCTTACCAGCAGCATTGGAACAGTTTTTCCACTTTTGGATTTTTACCTGGTCTTTTTGCTAATTGAAATCGGCTACATTAACTATGTACAATCGTGACTGGTCATTACTATATTCAACTTTTTATTATAAGTTATGTGCCCTTCGGTAGCCCAGACGACGTCAAATCTTTGGGCCAAGCCCATTTAACTCACCCAGCAAATATCTTACTTCTAAGTCGAAGAAAATCTCAATGTCTTTATCTACATGTAGAAAAACCGCACCATTTGTATATAAAAAAACACAAGGTACTTAATATATCCTGCTGTAAAAAGTACAATTGAACACTGACCCACATCAATAAGGTGCCAAAAGATGCGCAATTGGGCCAGGCATCTCCAGCTGTTGAAAAATTGCAAATTTCTATGGTTTCCATGGAGTAAAAGCCGTTGCTGTGCACGTCATCTTGACATCAATGATTATTCAATTGTGGCTACAGCCAAACGTATTGGTCGGAGAGCAACGCGGTTTCCACCATTCGATTTCTCGTTACAAAATACGTCGGATTAGCCTCTTACCAGCAGCATTGGAACAGTTTTTCCACTTTTGGATTTTTGCCTGGTCTTTTTGCTAATTGAAATCGGCTACATTTACTATGTTCCATTGCGACTGGTCATTACTATATTCAACTTTTTATTATAAGTTATGTGCCCTTCGGTAGCTCAGACGACGTGAAATCTTTGGGCCAAGCCCATTTAACTCACCAAGCAAATGTCTTACTTCTAAGTCGAAGACAAACCCATTGTCTTTATCTACATGTAGAAAAACCACACCATTTGTATATAAAAAACACAAGGTACTTGATACAGTCTGCTGTAAAAAGTACAATTGAACACTGACCCACATTAATAAGGTGCCAAAAGATGCGCAATTGGGCCAGGCATCTCCAGCTGTTGAAAAATTGCAAATTTCTGTGGTTTCCATGGAGTAAGAGCCGTTGCTGGGCACGTGATCTTGACATCAATGATTATTCATTTGTGGCTACAGCCAAACGTATTGGTCGGAGAGCAACGCGGTTTGCACCATTCGATTTCTCGTCACTAAATACGTCGGATTAGCCTCTTACCAGCAGCATTGGAACAGTTTTTCCACTTTTGGATTTTTGCCTGGTCTTTTTGCTAATTGAAATCGGCTACATTAACTATGTACAATCGCGACTGGTCATTACTATATTCAACTTTTCATTATAAGTTATGTGCCCTTCGGTAGCCCAGACGACGTCAAATCTTTGGGCCAAGCCCATTTAACTCACCCAGCAAATGTCTTACTTCTAAGTCGAGGAAAATCTCAATGTTTTTATCTACATGTAGAAAAACCACACCATTTGTATATAAAAAACACAAGGTACTTGATACATCCTGCTGTAAAAAGTACAATTGAACACTGACCCACATCAATAAGGTGCCAAAAGATGCGCAATTGGGCCAGGCATCTCCAGCTGTTGAAAAATTGCAAATTTCTGTGGTTTCCATGGAGTAAGAGCCGTTGCTGGGCACGTGATCTTGACATCAATGATTATTCAACTGTGGCTACAGCCAAACGTATTGGTCGGAGAGCAACGCGGTTTGCACCATTCGATTTCTCGTCAAAAATACGTCGGATTAGCCTCTTACCAGCAGCATTTATAACAGTTTTTCCACTTTTGGATTTTTGCCTGGTCTTTTTGCTAATTGAAATCGGCTACATTAACTATGTACAATCGCGACTTGTCATTACTATATTCAACTTTTCATTATAAGTTATGTGCCCTTCGGTAGCCCAGACGACGTCAAATCTTCGGGCCAAGCCCATTTGACTCACCCAGCAAATGTCTTACTTCTAAGTCGAAGAAAATCTCAATGTCTTTATCTACATGTAGAAAAACCACACCATTTGTATATAAAAAAACACAAGGTACATGACACAGTCCGCTGTAAAAAGTACAATTGAACACTGACCCACATCAATAAGGTGCCGAAAGATGCGCAATTGGGCCAGGCATCTCCAGCTGTTGAAAAATTGCAAATTTCCTTGGTTTCCATGGAGTAAGAGCCGTTGCTGGGCACGTGATCTTGACATCAATGATTATTCAATTGTGGCTACAGCCAAACGTATTGGTCGGAGAGCAACGCCGTTTGCACCATTCGATTTCTCGTCACAAAATACGTCGGATTAGCCTCTTACCAGCAGCATTGGAACAGTTTTTCCACTTTTGGATTTTTACCTGGTCTTTTTGCTAATTGAAATCGGCTACATTAACTATGTACAATCGCGACTGGTCATTACTATATTCAACTTTTCATTATAAGTTATGTGCCCTTCGGTAGCCCAGACGACGTCAAATCTTTGGGCCAAGCCCATTTAACTCACCCAGCAAATGTCTTACTTCTAAGTCGAGGAAAATCTCAATGTTTTTATCTACATGTAGAAAAACCACACCATTTGTATATAAAAAACACAAGGTACTTGATACATCCTGCTGTAAAAAGTACAATTGAACACTGACCCACATCAATAAGGTGCCAAAAGATGCGCAATTGGGCCAGGCATCTCCAGCTGTTGAAAAATTGCAAATTTCTGTGGTTTCCATGGAGTAAGAGCCGTTGCTGGGCACGTGATCTTGACATCAATGATTATTCATTTGTGGCTACAGCCAAACGTATTGGTCGGAGAGCAACGCGGTTTGCACCATTCGATTTCTCGTCACAAATTACGTCGGATTAGCCTCTTACCAGCAGCTTTGGAACAGTTTTTCCACTTTTGGATTTTTGCCTGGTCTTTTTGCTAATTGAAATCGGCTACATTTACTATGTACAATCGCGACTGGTCATTACTATATTCAACTTTTCATTATAAGTTATGTGCCCTTCGGTAGCCCAAACGACGTCAAATCTTCAGGCCAAGCCCATTTAACTCACCCAGTAAATGTCTTACTTCTAAGTCGAAGAAAAACTCATTGTCTTTATCTACATGTAGAAAAACCACACCATTTGTATATAAAAAAACACAAGGTACATGACACAGTCCGCTGTAAAAAGTACAATTGAACACTGACCCACATCAATAAGGTGCCAAAAGATGCGCAATTGGGCCAGGCATCTCCAGCTGTTGAAAAATTGCAAATTTCTATGGTTTCCATGGAGTAAGAGCCGTTGCTGGCACGTGATCTTGACATCAATGATTATTCATTTGTGGCTACAGCCAAACGTATTGGTCGGAGAGCAACGCGGTTTGCACCATTCGATTTCTCGTCACAAAATACGTCGGATTAGCCTCTTACCAGCAGCATTGGAAACAGTTTTTCCACTTTTGGATTTTTGCCTGGTCTTTTTGCGAATTGAAATCGGCTACATTTACTATGTACCATTGCGACTGGTCATTACTATATTCAACTTTTCATTATAAGTTATGTGCCCTTCGGTAGCCCAGACGACGTCAAATCTTTGGGCCAAGCCCATTTAACTCACCCAGCAATTGTCTTACTTCTAAGTCGAAGACAAACTTAATGTCTTTATCTACATGTAGAAAAACCACACCATTTGTATATAAAAAAACACAAGGTACTTGATACAGTCTGCTGTAAAAAGTACAATTGAACACTGACCCACATCAATAAGGTGCCAAAAGATGCGCAATTGGGCCAGGCATCTCCAGCTGTTGAAAAATTGCAAATTTCTATGGTTTCCATGGAGTAAGAGCCGTTGCTGGGCACGTGATCTTGACATCAATGATTATTCAACTGTAGCTACAGCCAAACGTATTGGTCGGAGAGCAACGCGGTTTGCACCATTCGATTTCTCGTCACAAAATACGTCGGATTAGCCTCTTACCAGCAGCATTGGAACAGTTTTTCCACTTTTGGATTTTTACCTGGTCTTTTTGCTAATTGAAATCGGCTACATTTACTATGTACCATTGCGACTGGTCATTACTTTATTCAACTTTTCATTATAAGTTATGTGCCCTTCGGTAGCCAGACGACGTCAAATCTTTGGGCCAAGCCCATTTAACTCACCCAGCAAATGTCTTACTTTTAAGTCGAAGACAAACTAAATGTCTTTATTTACATGTAGAAAAACCACACCATTTGTACATAAAAAAAACACAAGGTACATGACACAGTCCGCTGTAAAAAGTACAATTGAACACTGACCCACATCAATAAGGTGCCGAAAGATGCGCAATTGGGCCAGGCATCTCCAGCTGTTGAAAAAATTGCAAATTTCCTTGGTTTCCATGGAGTAAGAGCCGTTGCTGGGCACGTGATCTTGACATCAATGATTATTCAATTGTGGCTACAGCCATACGTATTGGTCGGAGAGCAACGCGGTTTGCACCATTCGATTTCTCGTCACAAAATACGTCGGATTAGCCTCTTACCAGCAGCATTGGAACAGTTTTTCCACTTTTGGATTTTTACCTGGTCTTTTTGCTAATTGAATCGGCTACATTAACTATGTACAATCGCGACTGGTCATTACTATATTCAACTTTTCATTATAAGTTATGTGCCCTTCGGTAGCCCAGACGACGTCAAATCTTCGGGCCAAGCCCATTTAACTCACCCAGCAAATGTCTTACTTCTAAGTCGAAGCAATCTCAATGTCTTTATCTACATGTAGAAAAACCACACCATTTGTATATAAAAAAACACAAAGGTACATGACACAGTCCGCTGTAAAAAGTACAATTGAACACTGACCCACATCAATAAGGTGCCAAAAGATGCGCAATTGGCCAGGCATCTCCAGGTGTTCAAAAATTGCAAATTTCTATGGTTTCCATGGAGGTAAAAGCCGTTGCTGGGCACGTGATCTTGACATCAATGATTATTCAATTGTGGCTACAGCCAAAAGTATTGGTCGGAGAGCAACGCGGTTTGCACCATTCGATTTCTCGTGACAAAATACGTCGGATTAGCCTCTTACCAGCAGCATTGGAACAGTTTTTCCACTTTTGGATTTTTGCCTGTCTTTTTTGCTAATTGAAATCGGCTACATTTACTATGTACCATTGCGACTGGTTATTACTATATTCAACTTTTCAATATAAGTTATGTGCATTTCGGTAGCCCAGACGACGTCAAATCTTTGGGCCAAGCCCATTTAACTCACCCAGCAAATGTCTTACTTCTAAGTCGAAGAAAAACTCAATGTCTTTATCTACATGTAGAAAAACCACACCATTTGTATATAAAAAAACACAAGGTACATGACACAGTCCGCTGTAAAAAGTACAATTGAACACTGACCCACATCAATAAGGTGCCAAAAGATGCGGCAATTGGGCCAGGCATCTCCAGCTGTTGAAAAATTGCAAATTTCTATGGTTTCCATGGAGTAAGAGCCGTTGCTGGCACGTGATCTTGACATCAATGATTATTCATTTGTGGCTACAGCCAAACGTATTGGTCGGAGAGCAACGCGGTTTGCACCATTCGATTTCTCGTCACTAAATACGTCGGATTAGCCTCTTACCAGCAGCATTGGAACAGTTTTTCCACTTTTGGGTTTTTACCTGGTCTTTTTGCTAATTGAAATCGGCTACATTAACTATGTACAATTGCGACTGGTCATTACTATATTCAACTTTTCATTATAAGTTATGTGCCCTTCGGTAGCCCAGACGACGTCAAATCTTTGGCCAAGCCCATTTAACTCACCCAGCAAATGTCTTACTTCTAAGTCGAAGAAAAACTCAATGTCTTTATCTACATGTAGAAAAACCACACCATTTGTATATAAAAAAACACAAGGTACATGACACAGTCCGCTGTAAAAAGTACAATTGAACACTGACCCACATCAATAAGGTGCCAAAAGATGCGCAATTGGGCCAGGCATCTCCAGCTGTTGAAAAATTGCAAATTTCTATGGTTTCCATGGAGTAAGAGCCGTTGCTGGGCACGTGATCTTGACATCAATGATTATTCATTTGTGGCTACAGCCCAAAGTATTGGTCGGAGAGCAACGCGGTTTGCACCATTCGATTTCTCGTCAAAAATACGTCGGATTAGCCTCTTTCCAGCAGCATTGGAACAGTTTTTCCACTTTTGGATTTTTGCCTGGTCTTTTTGCGAATTGAAATCGGCTACATTTACTATGTACCATTTCGACTGGTCATTACTATATTCAACTTTTCATTATAAGTTATGTGCCCTTCGGTAGCCCAGACGACGTCAAATCTTTGGGCCAAGCCCATTTAACTCACCCACCAAATGTCTTACTTCTAAGTCGAAGACAAACTTAATGTCTTTATCTACATGTAGAAAAACCACACCATTTGTATATAAAAAACAAAAGGTACTTGATACAGTCTGCTGTAAAAAGTACAATTGAACACTGACCCACATCAATAAGGTGCCAAAAGATGCGCAATTGGGCCAGGCATCTCCAGCTGTTGAAAAATTGCAAATTTCTATGGTTTCCATGGAGTAAGAGCCGTTGCTGGGCACGTGATCTTGACATCAATGATTATTCAACTGTGGCTACAGCCAAACGTTATGGTCAGAGAGCAACGCGGTTTGCACCATTCGATTTCTCGTCACAAAATACGTCGGATTAGCCTCTTACCAGCAGCATTGGAACAGTTTTTCCACTTTTGGATTTTTACCTGGTCTTTTTGCTAATTGAAATCGGCTACATTTACTATGTACCATTGCGACTGGTCATTACTATATTCAACTTTTCATTATAAGTTATGTGCCCTTCGGTAGCCCAGACGACGTCAAATCTTTGGGCCAAGCCCATTTAACTCACCAAGCAAATGTCTTACTTTTAAGTCGAAGACAAACTAAATGTCTTTATTTACATGTAGAAAAACCACACCATTTGTATATAAAAAAACACAAGGTACATGACACAGTCCGCTGTAAAAAGTACAATTGAACACTGACCCACATCAATAAGGTGCCGAAAGATGCGCAATTGGGCCAGGCATCTCCAGCTGTTGAAAAATTGCAAATTTCCTTGGTTTCCATGAAGTAAGAGCCGTTGCTGGGCACATGATTTTGACATCAATGATTATTCAATTGTGGCTACAGCCAAAAGTATTGGTCGGAGAGCAACGCGGTTTGCACCATTCGATTTCTCGTCACAAAATACGTCGGATTAGCCATTTACCAGCAGCATTGGAACAGTTTTTCCACTTTTGGATATTTACCTGGTCTTTTTGCTAATTGAAATCGGCTACATTGACTATGTACAATCGCGACTGGTCATTACTATATTCAACTTTTCATTATAAGTTATGTGCCCTTCGGTAGCCCAGACGACGTCAAATCTTTGGGCCAAGCCCATTTAACTCACCCAGCAACTGTCTTACTTCTAAGTCCGAGACAATCTCAAAGTCTTTATCTACGTGTAGAAAAACCACACCATTTGTACATAAAAAACACAAGGTACTATATACAGTCTGCTGTAAAAAGTACAATTGAACACTAACCCACATCATTAAGGTGCCAAAATATGCGGAATTGGGCCAGGCATCGGCAACTGTTGAAAAATTGCAAATTTTCTACGTGTAGAAAAACCTCACCATTTGTACAAAAACAACACAAGGTACTTGATACAGTCTGCTGTAAAAATTACAATTGAAAACTGACCCACATCATTAAGGTACGAAAAGATCCGGAATTGGGCCAGGCATCGGCAGCTGTTGAAAAATTGCAAATTTTTCTGGTTTCCATGGAGTAAGAGCCGTTGCTGGGCACGTGATTATGACATCAATGATCATTCAGTTGTCGCTACAGCCAAAAGTATTGGTCGGAGAGCAACGCGGTTTGCACCATTCGATTTCTCGTCACAAAATACGTTGGATTAGCCTCTTACCAGCAGCACTGGAACAGTTTTTCCACTTTTGCATTTTTGCCTGGTCTTTTTGTTAATTGAAATCGGCTACACCGTACTATGTACCATCGCGACTGGTTATTACTATATTCAACTTTTGACTATAAGTTATGTGCCCTTCGGTAGTCCAGAAGACGTCAAATCTTTGGGCCATGCCCATTTAACTCACCCAGCAATTGTCTTACTTCTAAGTCCAGGACAATCTCAATGTCTTTATCTACGTGTAGAAAAACCACACCATTTGTACATAAACAACACAAAGTACTAGATACAGTCTGCTGTAAAAAGTACAACTGAACACTGACCCACATCATTAGGTGCCCAAATATGCGGAATTGGGCCATGCATCGGCAACTGTTGAAAAATTGCAAATTTTCTACGTGTAGAAAAACGACACCATTTGTACAAAAACAACACAAGGTACTGGATACAGTCTGCTATAAAAATTACAATTAAAAACTGACCCACATCATTAAGGTGCCAAAAGATCCGGAATTGGGCCAGGCATCGGCAGCTGTTGAAAAATTGCAAATTTTCCTTTTTTCCATGGAGTAAGAGCCGTTGCTGGGCACGTGTTTATGACAACAATGATCATTCAATTGTCGCTACAGCCAAAAGTATTGGTCACAGAGCAACGCGGTTTGCACCATTCGATTTCTCGTCACTAAATACGTCGGATTAGCCTCTTACCAGCAGCACTGGAACAGTTTTTCCACTTTTGCATTTTTGCCTGGTTTTTTTGTTAATTGAAATCGGCTACAACCTACTATGTACCATCGCGACTGGTCAATATTATATTCAACTTTTGACTATAAGTTATGTGCCCTTCGGTAGTCCAGAAAACGTCAAATCTTTAGGCCAAGCCCTTTTAACTCACCCAGCAATTGTCTTACTTCTAAGTCCAAGAAAATCTCAAAGTCTTTATCTACGTGTAGAAAAACAACACCATTTGTACATATAAAACACAAGGTACTATGTACAGTCTGCTGTAAAAAGTACAATTGAACACTGACCCACATCATTAAGGTGCCAAAAGGTGCAGAATTGGGCCAGGCATCGGCAGCTGTTGAAAAATTACAAATTTTCTACGTGTAGAAAAATCACACCATTTGTACATAAACAACACAAGGTACTAGATACAGTCTGCTGTAAAAAGTACAATTGAACACTGACGCACATCATTAAGGTGCCAAAAAATGCGGAATTGGGCCAGGCATCGGCAGCTGCTGAAAAATTGCAAATTTCCCTGGTTTCCATGGAGTAAGAGCCGTTGCTGGGCACGTGATTATGACATCAATAATCAATCAATTGTCGCTACAGCCAAAAGTATTGGTCGGAGAGCAACGCGGCTTGCACCATTCGATTTCTCGTCGCAAATACGTCGGATTAGCCTCTTACCAGCAGCACTGGAACAGTTTTTCCACTTTTGCATTTTTGCCTGGTCTTTTTGTTAATTGAAATCGGCTACACCCTGCTATGTATCATCGCGACTGGTCATTATTATATTCAACTTTTGACTATAAGTTATGTGCCCTTCGGTAGTCCAGAGAACGTCAAATCTTTAGGCCAAGCCCATTTAACTCACCCAGCAATTGTCTTACTTCTATGTCCAAGACAATCTCAAAGTCTTTATGTACGTGTAGAAAAACCACACCATTTGTACATAAAAAACACAAGGTACTATATACAGTCTGCTGTAAAAAGTACAACTGAACACTGACCCACATCATTAAGGTGCCAAAAGATGCGGAATTGGGCCAGGCATCGGCAGCTGTTGAAAAATTACAAATTTTCTACTTGAAGAAAAACCACACCATTTGTACATAAACAACACAAGGTACTATATACAGTCTGCTGTAAAAAGTACAATTGAACACTGACCCACATCATTAAGGTGAAAAAAGATGCGGAATTGGGCCAGGCATCGGCAGCTCTTGAAAAATTGCAAATTTCCCAGGTTTTCATGGAGTAAGACCCGTTGCTGGGCACATGATTATGACATCAATGATTATTCAATTGTTGCTACAGCCAAAAGTATTGGTCGGAGAACAACGCGGTTTGCACCATTCGATTTCTCGTCACAAAATACGTCGGATTAGCCTCTTACCAGCAGCATTGTAACAGTTTTTCCACTTTTGCATTTTTGCCCGGTCTTTTTGTTAATTGAAATCGGCTACACTGTACTATGTACCATCGCGACTGGTCATTACTATATTCAACTTTTGACTATAAGTTATGTGCCCTTCGGTAGTCCAGACGACGTCAAATCTTTGGGCCAAGCCCTTTTAACTCACCCAGCAATTGTCTTACTTCTAAGTCCAAGACAATCTCAAAGTCTTTATCTACGTGTAGAAAAACCACACCATTTATACATAAACAACACAAGGTACTTGATACAGTCTGCTGTAAAAAGTACAATTGAACACTGACCCACATCATTAAGGTGCCAAAAGATGCGGAATTGGGCCAGGCATCGGCAGCTGTTGAAAAATTGCAAATTTTCCAGGTTTCCATGGAGTAAGACCCGTTGCTGGGCACGTGATTATGACATCAATGATTATTCAATTGTCGCTACAGCCAAAAATATTAGTTGGAGAGCAACGCGGTTTGCACCATTCGATTTCTCGTCACAAAATACGTCGGATTAGCCTCTTACCAGCAGCATTGTAACAGTTTTTCCACTTTTGCATTTTTGCCTGGTCTTTTTGTTAATTGAAATCGGCTACACTGTACAAAGCACCATCGCGACTGGTCATTACTATATTCAACTTTTGACTATAAGTTATGTGCCCTTCGGTAGTCCAGAAGACGTCAAATCTTTGGGCCAAGCCCATTTAACTCACACAGCAATTGTCTTACTTCTAAGTCCAAGACAATCTCAATGTCTTTATCTGCGTGTAGAAAAACCACATCATTTTTACATAAAAAACACAAGTTACTAGATACAGTCTGCTGTAAAAAGTACAATTGAACACTGACCCACATCATTAAGGTGCCAAAAGATGCGGAATTGGGCCAGGCATCGGCAGCTGTTGAAAAATTGCAAATTTCTATGGTTTCCATGGAGTAAGAGCCGTTGCTGGGCACGTGATTATGACATCAATGATCAATCAATTGTCGCTACAGCCAAAAGTATTGGTCGGAAAGCAACGCGGCTTGCACTATTCGATTTCTCGTCGCAAATACGTCGGATTAGCCTCTTACCAGCAGCACTGGAACAGTTTTTCCACTTTTGCATTTTTGCCTGGTCTTTTTGTTAATTGAAATCGGCTACACCCTGCTATGTATCATCGCGAATGGTCATTATTATATTCAACTTTTGACTATAAGTTATGTGCCCTTCGGTAGTCCAGAAGACGTCAAATCTTTAGGCCAAGCCCATTTAACTCACCCAGCAATTGTCTTACTTCTATGTCCAAGACAATCTCAAAGTCTTTATGTACGTGTAGAAAAACCACACCATTTGTACATAAAAAACACAAGGTACTATATACAGTCTGCTGTAAAAAGTACAACTGAACACTGACCCACATCATTAAGGTGCCAAAAGATGCTGAATTGGGCCAGGCATCGGCAGCTCTTGAAAAATTACAAATTTTCTACGTGTAGAAAAACCACACCATTTGTACATAAACAACACAAGGTACTATATACAGTCTGCTGTAAAAAGTACAATTGAACACTGACCCACATCATTAAGGTGAAAAAAAATGCGGAATTGGGCCAGGCATCGGCAGCTCTTGAAAAATTGCAAATTTCCCAGGTTTTCATGGAGTAAGACCCGTTGCTGGGCACGTGATTATGACATCAATGATCATTCAGTTGTCGCTACAGCCAAAAGTATTGGTCACAGAGCAACGCGGTTTGCACCATTCGATTTCTCGTCACAAAATACGTCGGATTAGCCTCTTACCAGCAGCATTGGAACAGTTTTTCCACTTTTGGATTTTTGCCTGGTCTTTTTGCGAATTGAAATCGGCTACATTTACTATGTACCATCGCGACTGGTCATTACTATATTCAACTTTTCATTATAAGTTATGTGACCTTCGGTAGCTCAGACGACGTCAAATCTTTGGGCCAAGCCCATTTAACTCACCAAGCAAATGTCTTACTTCTAAGTCGAAGACAAACCCATTGTCTTTATCTACATGTAGAAAAACCACACCATTTGTATATAAAAAACACAAGGTACTTGATACAGTCTGCTGTAAAAAGTACAATTGAACACTGACCCACATCAATAAGGTGCCGAAAGATGCGCAATTGGGCCAGGCATCTCCAGCTGTTGAAAAATTGCAAATTTCTATGGTTTCCATGGAGTAAGAGCCGTTGCTGGGCACGTGATCTTGACATCAATGATTATTCATTTGTGGCTACAGCCAAACGTATTGGTCGGAAAGCAACGCGGTTTGCACCATTCGATTTCTCGTCACTAAATACGTCGGATTAGCCTCTTACCAGCAGCATTGGATCAGTTTTTCCACTTTTGGATTTTTACCTGGTCTTTTTGCTAATTGAAATCGGCTACATTAACTATGTACAATCGCGACTGGTCATTACTATATTCAACTTTTCATTATAAGTTATGTGCCCTTCGGTAGCCCAGACGACGTCAAATCTTTGGGCCAAGCCCATTTAACTCACCCAGCAAATGTCTTACTTCTAAGTCGAGGAAAATCTCAATGTTTTTATCTACATGTAGAAAAACCACACCATTTGTATATAAAAAACACAAGGTACTTGATACATCCTGCTGTAAAAAGTACAATTGAACACTGACCCACATCAATAAGGTGCCAAAAGATGCGCAATTGGGCCAGGCATCTCCAGCTGTTGAAAAATTGCAAATTTCTGTGGTTTCCATGGAGTAAGAGCCGTTGCTGGGCACGTGATCTTGACATCAATGATTATCATTTGTGGCTACAGCCAAACGTATTGGTCGGAGAGCAACGCGGTTTGCACCATTCGATTTCTCGTCACAAATTACGTCGGATTAGCCTCTTACCAGCAGCATTGGAACAGTTTTTCCACTTTTGGATTTTTGCCTGGTCTTTTTGCTAATTGAAATCGGCTACATTTACTATGTACAATCGCGACTGGTCATTACTATATTCAACTTTTCATTATAAGTTATGTGCCCTTCGGTAGCCCAAACGACGTCAAATCTTCAGGCCAAGCCCATTTAACTCACCCAGTAAATGTCTTACTTCTAAGTCGAAGAAAAACTCATTGTCTTTATCTACATGTAGAAAAACCACACCATTTGTATATAAAAAAACACAAGGTACATGACACAGTCCGCTGTAAAAAGTACAATTGAACACTGACCCACATCAATAAGGTGCCAAAAGATGCGCAATTGGGCCAGGCATCTCCAGCTGTTGAAAAATTGCAAATTTCTATGGGTTTCCATGGAGTAAGAGCCGTTGCTGGGCACGTGATCTTGACATCAATGATTATTCATTTGTGGCTACAGCCAAACGTATTGGTCGGAGAGCAACGCGGTTTGCACCATTCGATTTCTCGTCACAAAATACGTCGGATTAGCCTCTTACCAGCAGCATTGGAACAGTTTTTCCACTTTTGGATTTTTACCTGGTCTTTTTGCTAATTGAAATCGGCTACATTTACTATGTACCATTGCGACTGGTCATTACTTTATTCAACTTTTCATTATAAGTTATGTGCCCTTCGGTAGCCCAGACGACGTCAAATCTTTGGGGCCAAGCCCATTTAACTCACCCAGCAAATGTCTTACTTTTAAGTCGAAGACAAACTAAATGTCTTTATTTACATGTAGAAAAAACCACACCATTTGTACATAAAAAAACACAAGGTACATGACACAGTCCGCTGTAAAAAGTACAATTGAACACTGACCCACATCAATAAGGTGCCGAAAGATGCGCAATTGGGCCAGGCATCTCCAGGTGTTGAAAAATTGCAAATTTCCTTGGTTTCCATGGAGTAAGAGCCGTTGCTGGGCACGTGATCTTGACATCAATGATTATTCAATTGTGGCTACAGCCATACGTATTGGTCGGAGAGCAACGCGGTTTGCACCATTCGATTTCTCGTCACAAAATACGTCGGATTAGCCTCTTACCAGCAGCATTGGAACAGTTTTTCCACTTTTGGATTTTTGCCTGGTCTTTTTGCAAATTAAAATCGGCTACATTTAATATGTACCATCGCGACTGGTCATTACTATATTCAACTTTTCATTATAAGTTATGTGCCCTTCGGTAGCCCAGACGACGTCAAATCTTTGGGCCAAGCCCATTTAACTCACCCAGCAACTGTCTTACTTCTAAGTCCGAGACAATCTCAAAGTCTTTATCTACGTGTAGAAAAACCACACCATTTGTACATAAAAAACACAAGGTACTATATACAGTCTGCTGTAAAAAGTACAATTGAACACTAACCCACATCATTAAGGTGCCAAAATATGCGGAATTGGGCCAGGCATCGGCAACTGTTGAAAAATTGCAAATTTTCTACGTGTAGAAAAACCTCACCATTTGTACAAAAACAACACAAGGTACTTGATACAGTCTGCTGTAAAAATTACAATTGAAAACTGACCCACATCATTAAGGTACGAAAAGATCCGGAATTGGGCCAGGCATCGGCAGCTGTTGAAAAATTGCAAATTTTTCTGGTTTACATGGAGTAAGAGCCGTTGCTGGGCACGTGATTATGACATCAATGATCATTCAGTTGTCGCTACAGCCAAAAGTATTGGTCGGAGAGCAACGCGGTTTGCACCATTCGATTTCTCGTCACAAAATACGTTGGATTAGCCTCTTACCAGCAGCACTGGAACAGTTTTTCCACTTTTGCATTTTTGCCTGGTCTTTTTGTTAATTGAAATCGGCTACACCGTACTATGTACCATCGCGACTGGTTATTACTATATTCAACTTTTGACTATAAGTTATGTGCCCTTCGGTAGTCCAGAAGACGTCAAATCTTTGGGCCAAGCCCATTTAACTCACCCAGCAATTGTCTTACTTCTAAGTCCAGGACAATCTCAATGTCTTTATCTACGTGTAGAAAAACCACACCATTTGTACATAAACAACACAAAGTACTAGATACAGTCTGCTGTAAAAAGTACAACTGAACACTGACCCACATCATTAGGTGCCCAAATATGCGGAATTGGGCCATGCATCGGCAACTGTTGAAAAATTGCAAATTTTCTACGTGTAGAAAAACGACACCATTTGTACAAAAACAACACAAGGTACTGGATACAGTCTGCTATAAAAATTACAATTAAAAACTGACCCACATCATTAAGGTGCCAAAAGATCCGGAATTGGGCCAGGCATCGGCAGCTGTTGAAAAATTGCAAATTTTCCTTTTTTCCATGGAGTAAGAGCCGTTGCTGGGCACGTGTTTATGACAACAATGATCATTCAATTGTCGCTACAGCCAAAAGTATTGGTCACAGAGCAACGCGGTTTGCACCATTCGATTTCTCGTCACTAAATACGTCGGATTAGCCTCTTACCAGCAGCACTGGAACAGTTTTTCCACTTTTGCATTTTTGCCTGGTTTTTTTGTTAATTGAAATCGGCTACAACCTACTATGTACCATCGCGACTGGTCAATATTATATTCAACTTTTGACTATAAGTTATGTGCCCTTCGGTAGTCCAGAAAACGTCAAATCTTTAGGCCAAGCCCTTTTAACTCACCCAGCAATTGTCTTACTTCTAAGTCCAAGAAAATCTCAAAGTCTTTATCTACGTGTAGAAAAACAACACCATTTGTACATATAAAACACAAGGTACTATGTACAGTCTGCTGTAAAAAGTACAATTGAACACTGACCCACATCATTAAGGTGCCAAAAGGTGCAGAATTGGGCCAGGCATCGGCAGCTGTTGAAAAATTACAAATTTTCTACGTGTAGAAAAATCACACCATTTGTACATAAACAACACAAGGTACTAGATACAGTCTGCTCTAAAAAGTACAATTAAACACTGACGCACATCATTAAGGTGCCAAAAAATTCGGAATTGGGCCAGGCATCGGCAGCTGTTGAAAAATTGCAAATTTCCCTGGTTTCCATGGAGTAAGAGCCGTTGCTGGGCATGTGATTATGACATCAAAAATCAATCAATTGTCGCTACAGCCAAAAGTATTGGTCGGAGAGCAACGCGGTTTGCACCATTCGATTTCTCGTCACAAAATGCGCCGGATTAGCCTCTTACCAGCAGCACTGGAACAGTTTTTCCACTTTTGCATTTTTGCCTGGTCTTTTTGTTAATTGAAATCGGCTACACCGTACTATGTACCATCGCGACTGGTCATTACTATATTCACCTTTTGACTATAAGTTATGTGCCCTTCGGTAGTCCAGAAGACGTCAAATCTTTGGGCCAAGCCCATTTAACTCACCCAGCAATTGTCTTACTTCTAAGTCCAAGACAATCTCAAAGTCTTTATCTACGTGTAGAAAAACCACACCATTTGTACATAAAAAACACAAAGTACTATATACAGTCTGCTGTAAAAAGTACAATTGAACACTAACCCACATCATTAAGGTGCCAAAAGATGCGGAATTGGGCCAGGCATCGGCAACTGTTGAAAAATTGCAAATTTTCTACGTGTAGAAAAACCTCACCATTTGTACAAAAACAACACAAGGTACTTGATACAGTCTGCTGTAAAAATTACAATTGAAAACTGACCCACATCATTAAGGTGCGAAAAGATGCGGAATTGGGCCAGGCATCGGCAGCTGTTGAAAAATTGCAAATTTTCCTGGTTTCCATGGAGTAAGAGCCGTTGCTGGGCACGTGATTATGACATCAATGATCATTCAATTGTTGCTACAGCCAAAAGTATTGGTCGGAGAGCAACGCGGTTTACACCATTCGATTTCTCGTCACAAAATTTGTCGGATTAGCCTCTTACCAGCAGCACTGGAACAGTTTTTCCACTTTTGCATTTTTGCCTGGTTTTTTTGTTAATTGAGATCGGCTACAACCTACTATGTACCATCGCGACTGGTCATTATTATATTCAACTTTTGACTATAAGTTATGTGCCCTTCGGTAGTCCAGAAAACGTCAAATCTTTAGGCCAAGCCTATTTAACTCACCCAGCAATTGTCTTACTTCCAAGTCCAAGAAAATCTCAAAGTCTTTATCTACGTGTACAAAAACAACACCATTTGTACATATAAAACACAAGGTACTATATACAGTCTGCTGTAAAAAGTACAATTGAACACTGACCCACATCATTAAGGTGCCAAAAGATGCAGAATTGGGCCAGGCATCGGCAGCTGTTGAAATATTACAAATTTTCTACGTGTAGAAAAATCACACCATTTGTACATAAACAACACAAGGTACTAGATACAGTCTGCTGTAAAAAGTACAATTGAACACTGACCCACATCATTAAGGTGTCAAAAAATGCGGAATTGGGCCAGGCATCGGCAGCTGCTGAAAAATTGCAAATTTCCCTGGTTTCCATGGAGTAAGAGCCGTTGCTGGGCACGTGATTATGACATCAATGATCAATTAATTGTCGCTACAGCCAAAAGTATTGGTCGGAGAGCAAAGCGGTTTGCACTATTCGATTTCTCGTCGCAAATACGTCGGATTAGCCTCTTACCAGCAGCACTGGAACAGTTTTTCCACTTTTGCATTTTTGCCTGGTCTTTTTGTTAATTGAAATCGGCTACACTGTACTGTGTACCATCGCGACTGGTCATTACTATATTCACCTTTTGACTATAAGTTATGTGCCCTTCGGTAGTCCAGAAGACGTCAAATCTTTGGGCCAAGCCCATTTAACTCACCCTGCAATTGTCTTACTTCTAAGTCCAAGACAATCTCAAAGTCTTTATCTACGTGTAGAAAAACCACACCATTTGTACATAAACAACACAAGGTACTAGATACAGTCTGCTGTAAAAAGTACAATTGAACACTCACCCACATCATTAAGGTGCCAAAAGATGCGGAATCGGGCCAGGCATCGGCAGCTGTTGAAAAATTGCAAATATCCCTGGTTTCCATGGAGTAAGAGCCGTTGCTGGGCACGTGATCTTGACATCAATGATTATTCAATTGTCGCTACAGCCAAAAGTATTGGTCGGAGAGCAACGCGGTTTGCACCATTCGATTTCTCGTCGCAAAATACGTCGGATTAGCCTCTTTCCAGCAGCACTGGAACAGTTTTTCCACTTTTGCATTTTTGCCTGGTCTTTTTGTTCATTGAAATCGGCTACACAGTATTATGTACCATCGCGACTGGTCATTACTATATTCAACTTTTGACTATAAGTTATGTGCCCTTCGGTACTCCAGAAGACGTCAAATCTTTGGGCCATGCCCATTTAACTCACCCAGCAATTGTCTTACTTCTAAGTCCAAGACAATCTAAAAGTCTTTATCTACGTGTAGAAAAATCACACCATTTGCACATAAACAACACAAGGTACTAGATACAGTCTGAGGTAAAAAGTACAATTGAACACTGACCCACATCATTAAGGTGCCACAAGATGCGGAATTGGACCAGGCATCGGCAGCTGTTGAAAAATTGCAAATATCCCTGGTTTCCATGAAGTAAGACCCGTTGCTGGGCACGTGATTATGACATCAATGATTATTCAATTGACGCTACAGCCAAAAGTATTGGTCGGAGAGCAACGCGGTTTGCACCATTCGATTTCTCGTCGCAAAATACGTCGGATTAGCCTCTTACCAGCAGCATTGTAACAGTTTTTCCACTTTTGCATTTTTGCCTGGTCTTTTTGTTAATTGAAATCGGCTACACTGTACTATGTACCATCGCGACTGGTCATTACTATATTCAACTTTTGACTATAAGTTATGTGCCCTTCGGTAGTCCAGAAGACGTCAAATCTTTAGGCCAAGCCCTTTTAACTCACCCAGCAATTGTCTTACTTCTAAGTCCAAGACAATCTCAATGTCTTTATCTACGTGTAGAAAAACCACACCATTTGCACATAAACAACACAAGGTACTAGATACAGTCTGCTGTAAAAAGTACAATTGAACACTGACCCACATCATTAAGGTGCCAAAAGATGCGGAATTGGGCCAGGCATCGGCAGCTCTTGAAAAATTGCAAATTTCCCTGGTTTCCATGGAGTAAGACCCGTTGCTGGGCACGTGATTATGACATTAATGATTATTCAATTATCGCTACAGCCAAAAGTATTGGTCGGAGAGCAACGCGGTTTGCACCATTCGATTTCTCGTCACAAAATACGTCGGATTAGCCTCTTACCAGCAGCACTGGAACAGTTTTTCCACTTTTGCATTTTTGCCCGGTCTTTTTGTTAATTGAAATCGGCTACACCGTACTATGTACCATCGCAACTGGTCATTACTATATTCAACTTTTGACTATAAGTTATGTGCCCTTCGGTAGTCCAGAAGACGTCAAATCTTTAGGCCAAGCCCATTTAACTCACCCAGCAATTGTCTTACTTCTAAGTCCAGGACAATCTCAATGTCTTTATCTACGTGTAGAAAAACCACACCATTTGTACATAAACAACACAAAGTACTAGATACAGTCTGCTGTAAAAAGTACAACTGAACACTGACTCACATCATTAGGTGCCAAAATATGCGGAATTGGGCCAGGCATCGGCAACTGTTGAAAAATTGCAAATTTTCTACGTGTAGAAAAACCACACCATTTGTACAAAAACAACACAAGGCACTGGATACAGTCTGCTATAAAAATTACAATTGAACACTGACCCACATCATTAAGGTGCCACAAGATGCGGAATTGGACCAGGCATCGGCAGCTGTTGAAAAATTGCAAATTTCCCTGGTTTCCATGGAGTAAGAGCCGTTGCTGGGCACGTGATTATGACATCAATGATCATTCAATTGTCGCTACAGCCAAAAGTATTGGTCGGAGAGCAACGCGGTTTGCACCATTCGATTTCTCGTCACTAAATACGTCGGATTAGCCTCTTACCAGCAGCACTGGAAGAGTTTTACCACTTTTGCATTTTTGCCTGGTCTTTTTGTTAATTGAAATCGGCTACACTGTACTATGTACCATCGCGACTGGTCATTACTATATTCAACTTTTGACCATAAGTTATGTGCCCTTCGGTAGTCTAGAAGACGTCAAATCTTTGGGCCAAGCCCATTTAACTCAACCAGCAATTGTCTTCCTTCTAAGTCCAAGACATTCTCAAAGTCTTTATCTACGTGTAGAAAAACCACACCATTTGTACATAAATAACACAACGTACTAAATACAGTCTGCTGTAAAAATTACAGTTGAACACTGACCCACATCATTAAGGTGCCAAAAGATGCGGAATCGGGCCAGGCATGGGTAGCTGTTGAAAAATTGCAAATTTTCTACTTGTAGAAAAACCACACCATTTGTACATAAACAACACAAGGTACTAGATACAGTCTGATGTAAAAATTACAATTGAACACTGACCCACATCATTAAGGTGCCAAAAAATGTGGAATTGGGCCAGGCATCGGCAGCTGTTGAAAAATTGCAAATTTCCCTGATTTCCATGGAGTAAGAGCCGTTGCTGGGCACATGATTATGACATCAATGATTATTCAATTGTCGCTACAGCCAAAAGTATTGGTCGGAGAGCAACGCGGTTTGCACCATTCGATTTCTCGTCACTAAATACGTCGGATTAGACTCTCACCAGCAGCACTGGAACAGTTTTTCCACTTTTGCATTTTTGCCTGGTTTTTTTTGTTAATTGAAATCGGCTACAACCTACTATGTACCATCGCGACTGGTTATTATTATATTCAACTTTTGACTATAAGTTATGTGCCCTTCGGTAGTCCAGAAAACGTCAAATCTTTAGGCCAAGCCCATTTAACTCACCCAGCAATTGTCTTACTTCTAAGTCCAAGAAAATCTCAAAGTCTTTATCTACGTGTAGAAAAACAACACCATTTGTACATATAAAACACAAGGTACTATATACAGTCTGCAGTAAAAAGTACAATTGAACACTGACCCACATCTTTAAGGTGCCAAAAGATGCGGAATTGGGCCAGGCATCGGCAGCTGTTGAAAAATTACAAATTTTCTACGTGTAGAAAAACCACACCATTTGTACATAAACAACACAAGGTACTAGATACAGTCTGCTGTAAAAAGTACAATTGAACACTCACCCACATCATTAAGGTGCCAAAAGATGCGGAATTGGGCCAGGCATCGGCAGCTGTTGAAAAATTGCAAATTTCCCTGGTTTCCTTGGAGTAAGACCCGTTGCTGGGCACGTGATTATGACATCAATGATCAATCAATTGTCGCTACAGCCAAAAGTATTGGTCAGAGAGCAACGCGGTTTGCACCATTCGATTTCTCGTCGCAAAATACGTCGGATTAGCCTCTTTCCAGCAGCACTGGAACAGTTTTTCCACTTTTGCATTTTTGCCTGGTCTTTTTGTTCATTGAAATCGGCTACACAGTATTATGTACCATCGCGACTGGTCATTACTATATTCAACTTTTGACTATAAGTTATGTGCCCTTCGGTACTCCAGAAGACGTCAAATCTTTGGTCCAAGCCCATTTAACTCACCCAGCAATTGTCTTACTTCTAAGTCCAAGACAATCTCAAAGTCTTTATCTACGTGTAGAAAAATCACACCATTTGTACATAAACAACACAAGGTACTAGATACAGTCTGAGGTAAAAAGTACAATTGAACACTGACCCACATCATTAAGGTGCCACAAGATGCGGAATTGGACCAGGCATCGGCAGCTGTTGAAAAATTGCAAATTTCCCTGGTTTCCATGGAGTAGAGCCGTTGCTGGGCACGTGATTATGACATCAATGATTATTCAATTGACGCTACAGCCAAAAGTATTGGTCGGAGAGCAACGCGGTTTGCACCATTCGATTTCTCGTCGCAAAATACGTCGGATTAGCCTCTTACCAGCAGCATTGTAACAGTTTTTCCACTTTTGCATTTTTGCCCGGTCTTTTTGTTAATTGAAATCGGCTACACTGTACTAAGCACCATCGCGACTGGTCATTACTATATTCAACTTTTGACTATAAGTTATATGCCCTTCGGTAGTCCAGAAGACGTCAAATCTTAGGACTCAGCCCATTTAACTCACCCAGCAATTGTCTTACTTCTAAGTCCAAGACAATCTCAATGTCTTTATCTGCGTGTAGAAAAACCACATCATTTTTACATAAAAAACACAAGTTACTAGATACAGTCTGCTGTAAAAAGTACAATTGAACACTCACCCACATCATTAAGGTGCCAAAAGATGCGGAATTGGGCCAGGCATCGGCAGCTGTTGAAAAATTGCAAATTTCCCAGGTTTCCATGGAGTAAGAGCCGTTGCTGGGCACGTGATTATGACATCAATGATCATTCAGTTGTCACTACAGCCAAAAGTATTGGTCGGAGAGCAACGCGGTTTGCACCATTCGATTTCTCGTCACAAAATACGTCGGATTAGCCTCTTACCAGCAGCACTGGAACAGTTTTTCCACTTTTGCATTTTTGCCTGGTCTTTTTGTTAATTGAAATCGGCTACACCGTACTATGTACCATCGCAACTGGTCATTACTATATTCAACTTTTGACTATAAGTTATGTGCCCTTCGGTAGTCCAGAAGACGTCAAATCTTTAGGCCAAGCCCATTTAACTCACCCAGCAATTGTCTTACTTCTAAGTCCAGGACAATCTCAATGTCTTTATCTACGTGTAGAAAAAACCACACCATTTGTACATAAACAACACAAAGTACTAGATACAGTCTGCTGTAAAAAGTACAACTGAACACTGACCCACATCATTAGGTGCCAAAACATGCGGAATTGGGCCAGGCATCGGCAACTGTTGAAAAATTGCAAATTTCTACGTGTAGAAAAACCACACCATTTGTACAAAAACAACACAAGGTACTGGATACAGTCTGCTATAAAAATTACAATTGAAAACTGACCCACATCATTAAGGTGCCAAAAGATCCGGAATTGGCCAGGCATCGGCAGCTGTTGAAAAATTGCAAATTTTCCTGGTTTCCATGGAGTAAGAGCCGTTGCTGGCACGTGATTATGACATCAATGATCATTCAATTGTCGCTACAGCCAAAAGTATTGGTCGGAGAGCAACGCGGTTTGCACCATTCGATTTCTCGTCACTAAATACGTCGGATTAGCCTCTTACCAGCAGCACTGGAAGAGTTTTTCCACTTTTGCATTTTTGCCTGGTCTTTTTGTTAATTGAAATCGGCTATAATGTACTATGTACCATCGCGACTGGTCATTACTATATTCAACTTTTGACCATAAGTTATGTGCCCTTCGGTAGTCTAGAAGACGTCAAATCTTTGGGCCAAGCCCATTTAACTCAACCAGCAATTGTCTTCCTTCTAAGTCCAAGACATTCTCAAAGTCTTTATCTACGTGTAGAAAAACCACACCATTTGTACATAAATAACACAACGTACTAAATACAGTCTGCTGTAAAAATTACAGTTGAACACTGACCCACATCATTAAGGTGCCAAAAGATGCGGAATCGGGCCAGGCATGGGTAGCTGTTGAAAAATTGCAAATTTTCTACTTGTAGAAAAACCACACCATTTGTACATAAACAACACAAGGTACTAGATACAGTCTGATGTAAAAATTACAATTGAAAACTGACCCACATCATTAAGGTGCCAAAAAATGCGGAATTGGGCCAGGCATCGGCAGCTGTTGAAAAATTGCAAATTTTCCTGGTTTCCATGGAGTAAGAGCCGTTGCTGGGCACATGATTATGACATCAATGATTATTCAATTGTCGCTACAGCCAAAAGTATTGGTCGGAGAGCAACGCGGTTTGCACCATTCGATTTCTCGTCACTAAATACGTCGGATTAGCCTCTTACCAGCAGCACTGGAACAGTTTCTTCCACTTTTGCATTTTTGCCTTGTCTTTTTGTTAATTGAAATCGGCTACACCGTACTATGTACCTTCGCGACTGGTCATTACTATATTTACCTTTTGACTATAAGTTATGTGCCCTTCGGTAGTCCAGAAGACGTCAAATCTTTGGGCCAAGCCCATTTAACTCACCCAGCAATTGTCTTACTTCTAAGTCCAAGACAATCTCAAAGTCTTTATCTACGTGTAGAAAAACCACACCATTTGTACATAAACAACACAAGGTACTTGATACAGTCTGCTGTAAAAAGTACAATTGAACACTCACCCACATCATTAAGGTGCCAAAAGATGCGGAATTGGGCCAGGCATCGGCAGCTGTTGAAAAATTGCAAATATCCCTGATTTCCATGGAGTAAGAGCCGTTGCTGGGCACGTGATTATGACATCAATGATTATTCAATTGTCGCTACAGCCAAAAGTATTGGTCGGAGAGCAACGCGGTTTGCACCATTCGATTTCTAGTCGCAAAATACGTCGGATTAACCTCTTTCCAGCAGCATTGGAACAGTTTTTCCACTTTTGCATTTTTGCCTGGTCTTTTTGTTAATTGAAATCGGCTACACCGTATTATGTACCATCGCGACTGGTCATTACTATATTCAACTTTTGACTATAAGTTATGTGCCCTTCGGTAGTCCAGAAGACGTCAAATCTTTGGGCCAAGCCCATTTAACTCACCCAGCAATTGTCTTACTTCTAAGTCCAAGACAATCTCAAAGTCTTTATCTACGTGTAGAAAAACCACACCATTTGTACATAAACAACACAAGGTACTTGATACAGTCTGCTGTAAAAAGTACAATTGAACACTCACCCACATCATTAAGGTGCCAAAAGATGCGGAATTGGGCCAGGCATCTTCAGCTGTTGAAAAATTGCAAATTTCCCAGGTTTCCATGGAGTAAGAGCCGTTGCTGGGCATGTGATTATGACATTAATGATCATTCAGTTGTCGCTACAGCCAAAAGTGTTAGTCGGAGAGCAACGCGGTTTGCACCATTCGATTTCTCGTCACAAAATACGTCGGATTAGCCTCTTACCAGCAGCACTGGAACAGTTTTTCCACTTTTGCATTTTTGCCTGGTCTTTTTGTTAATTGAAATCGGCTACACCGTACTATGTACCATCGCAACTGGTCATTACTATATTCAACTTTTGACTATAAGTTATGTGCCCTTCGGTAGTCCAGAAGACGTCAAATCTTTGGGCCAAGCCCATTTAACTCACCCAGCAATTGTCTTACTTCTAAGTCCAAGACAATCTCAATGTCTTTATCTACGTGTAGAAAAACCACACCATTTGTACATAAACAACACAAAGTACTAGATACAGTCTGCTGTAAAAAGTACAACTGAACACTGACCCACATCATTAGGTGCCAAAATATGCGGAATTGGGCCAGGCATCGGCAACTGTTGAAAAATTGCAAATTTTCTACGTGTAGAAAAACCACACCATTTGTACAAAACAACACAAGGTACTGGATACAGTCTGTTATAAAAATTACAATTGAAAACTGACCCACATCATTAAGGTGCCAAAAGATGCGGAATTGGGCCAGGCATCGGCAGCTGTTGAAAAATTGCAAATTTTCCTGGTTTCCATGGAGTAAGAGCCGTTGCTGGGCACGTGATTATGACATCAATGATCATTCAATTGTCGCTACAGCCAAAAGTATTGGTCGGAGAGCAACGCGGTTTGCACCATTTGATTTCTCGTCACTAAATACGTCGGATTAGCCTCTTACCAGCAGCACTGGAAGAGTTTTTCCACTTTTGCATTTTTGCCTGGTCTTTTTGTTAATTGAAATCGGCTACACTGTACTATGTACCATCGCGACTGGTCATTACTATATTCAACTTTTGACCATAAGTTATGTGCCCTTCGGTAGTCTAGAAGACGTCAAATCTTTGGGCCAAGCCATTTAACTCAACCAGCAATTGTCTTCCTTCTAAGTCCAAGACATTCTCAAAGTCTTTATGTACGTGTAGAAAAACCACACCATTTGTACATCAATAACACAACGTACTAAATACAGTCTGCTGTAAAAATTACAGTTGAACACTGACCCACATCATAAAGGTGCCAAAAGATGCGGAATCGGGCCAGGCATGGGTAGCTGTTGAAAAATTGCAAATTTTCTACTTGTAGAAAAACCACACCATTTGTACATAAACAACACAAGGTACTAGATACAGTCTGATGTAAAAATTACAATTGAACACTGACCCACATCATTAAGGTGCCAAAAAATTCGGAATTGGGCCAGGCATCGGCAGCTGTTGAAAAATTGCAAATTTCCCTGATTTCCATGGAGTAAGAGCCGTTGCTGGGCACATGATTATGACATCAATGATTATTCAATTGTCGCTACAGCCAAAAGTATTGGTCGGAGAGCAACGCGGTTTGCACCATTCGATTTCTCGTCACTAAATACGTCGGATTAGCCTCTCACCAGCAGCACTGGAACAGTTTTTCCACTTTTGCATTTTTGCCTGGTTTTTTTTGTTAATTGAAATCGGCTACAACCTACTATGTACCATCGCGACTGGTCATTATTATATTCAACTTTTGACTATAAGTTATGTGCCCTTCGGTAGTCCAGAAAACGTCAAATCTTTAGGCCAAGCCCATTTAACTCACCCAGCAATTGTCTTACTTCTAAGTCCAAGAAAATCTCAAAGTCTTTATCTACGTGTAGAAAAACAACAACCATTTGTACATATAAAACACAAGGTACTATATACAGTCTGCAGTAAAAAGTACAATTGAACACTGACCCACATCTTTAAGGTGCCAAAAGATGCGGAATTGGGCCAGGCATCGGCAGCTGTTGAAAAATTACAAATTTTCTACGTGTAGAAAAAACCACACCATTTGTACATAAACAACACAAGGTACTAGATACAGTCTGCTGTAAAAAGTACAATTGAACACTCACCCACATCATTAAGGTGCCAAAAGATGCGGAATTGGGCAGGCATCGGCAGCTGTTGAAAAATTGCAAATTTCCCTGGTTTCCATGGAGTAAGACACGTTGCTGGGCACGTGATTATGACATCAATGATCAATCAATTGTCGCTACAGCCAAAAGTATTGGTCAGAGAGCAACGCGGTTTGCACCATTCGATTTCTCGTCCCAAAATAAGCCGGATTATCATCTTACCAGCAGCACTGGAACAGTTTTCCCACTTTTGCATTTTTGCCCGGTCTTTTTGTTAATTGAAATCGGCTACACCCTACTATGTACCATCGCGACTGGTCATTACTATATTCAACTTTTGACTATAAGTTATGTGCCCTTCGGTAGTCCAGAAGACGTCAAATCTTTATGCCAAGCCCATTTAACTCACCCAGCAATTGTCTTACTTCTAAGTCCAAGACAATCTCAATGTCTTTATCTACGTGTAGAAAAACCACACCATTTGTACATAAACAACACAAAGTACTAGATACAGTCTGCTGTAAAAAGTACAACTGAACACTGACCCACATCATTAAGGTGCCAAAAGATGCAGAATTGGGCCAGGCATCGGCAGCTGTTGAAAAATTACAAATTTTCTACGTGTAGAAAAATCACACCATTTGTACATAAACAACACAAGGTACTAGATACAGTCTGCTGTAAAAAGTACAATTGAACACTGACGCACATCATTAAGGTGCCAAAAAATGCGGAATTGGGCCAGGCATCGGCAGCTGTTGAAAAATTGCAAATTTTCCTGGTTTCCATGGAGTAAGAGCCGTTGCTGGGCACGTAATTATGACATCAATGATCAATCAATTGTCGCTACAGCCAAAAGTATTGGTGGGAGAGCAACGCGGTTTGCACCATTCGATTTCTCGTCACAAAATACGCCGGATTAGCCTCTTACCAGCAGCACTGGAACAGTTTTTCCACTTTTGCATTTTTGCCTTGTCTTTTTGTTAATTGAAATCGGCTACACCGTACTATGTACCTTCGCGACTGGTCATTACTATATTCACCTTTTGACTATAAGTTATGTGCCCTTCGGTAGTCCAGAAGACGTCAAATCTTTGGGCCAAGCCCATTTAACTCACCCAGCAATTGTCTTACTTCTAAGTCCAAGACAATCTCAAAGTCTTTATCTACGTGTAGAAAAACCACACCATTTGTACATAAACAACACAAGGTACTTGATACAGTCTGCTGTAAAAAGTACAATTGAACACTCACCCACATCATTAAGGTGCCAAAAGATGCGGAATTGGGCCAGGCATCGGCAGCTGTTGAAAAATTGCAAATATAACTGATTTCCATGGAGTAAGAGCCGTTGCTGGGCACGTGATTATGACATCAATGATTATTCAATTGTCGCTACAGCCAAAAGTATTGGTTGGAGAGCAACGCGGTTTGCACCATTCGATTCCTAGTCGCAAAATACGTCGGATTAGCCTCTTTCCAGCAGCACTGGAAGAGTTTTTCCACTTTTGCATTTTTGCCTGGTCTTTTTGTTAATTGAAATCGGCCACACTGTACTATGTACCATCGCGAGTGGTCATTACTATATTAAACTTTTGGCTATAAGATTTATGCCTTTCGGTAGCCCAGAAGACGTCAAATCTTTTGGACCAGCCTATTTAACTCACCCAGGGATTGTCTTACTGCTAAGTCGAAGATAATCTCAATGTCTTTATATACATTTAGGAAAACCACACCCCATTTGTATATTGAAAACACAAGATACTTAATACAGTCTGCTCGATAAAGTACAACTGAACACTCACCCACATTAATAAGGTGCCAAAAGATGCCGAATTGGACCAGGCATCAGCAGGGTGTTGAAAAAATTGGTATATTCTATGGTTCCCAAGCAGTAAGAGGCGTTGCTGGGCACGTGATTATAACAGTTATCAACGTCGCTACAGCCAAAAGTATTTGTCTGAGAGCAACGCGGTTTGCACCATTCGATTTCTCGTCACAATAAACGTCAGATTAGCCTCTTACCAGCAGCATTGGAACAATTTTCCCCACATTTGGTTTTTTTTGTGGTCTTTTTGCTAGCT